>NC_051178.1:60314653-60392390 GCF_013339695.2 Rhipicephalus sanguineus
CTCTCTCTCGAATCTCATTTTGCTCTGCGCTTCCCTCACTTCAAAGCCTGTCCATCCCATATCACCCTTTACCGCCTCATTTGTCGTCTTCCCGTGAGCGCCCAACGCGAGGCGGCCCACCGTCCCTTTGATTTACATCCATTCCTGATTGCACCTCTGACTTCATGCACACCACTGAGTTCCCAAATGTAAGCCCCGGAACCATCACACCCTTCCACAGCCCTCGAAGCACCTCGTACCTATTGTATCCCCATAAAGCTCTGTGCTTCATAATTGCAGCATTCCCTCTTCCCTTTGCTACCGATGCCTTCTCTTGTACCTCCATATATCTATCCCCCTCATTTACCCATACTCCGAGGTACTTGTACTCGCTTACCCTCGGTATTTTTTGGCCCTGTATTAATACCGTATGGTCTTCGTGATCATTGAATACCATCAATCCACATTTTGTTGCACTAAATCCTAGTCCTAGAGCCTCACACTCCCTTCCGCATATATCTGCCAGTCGCTGTATATCATCTTGACTGTCCGCAATAAGACAATATCATCAGCATAAAATAGACCTGGAAGGCTTCTGCTCAACCATCGCTCCGACCTGTTTGGTGACAAATTAAATCCAATGTTGCTACCTTCTAGCGCTTTTCCATTCTCGCCATGTACAGCATGAATAACAGCGGGGACAAAGGGCATCCCTGTCTCAGCCCCTTGCTAATTTCAACGCTGTCCTTGCTACTTATTCCCTTCCCATTCTATACAAACTGTATTTCCTCGGTATATTTCCCTCAAAAGCTGTACACAGTCGTCACCTATGCCACTTCCTCAATATATCCCACAAAATTTCTGATTAACGTTGTCATACGCCCCGGTGATATCTAGATAAGCTACGTATAAGGGCCTGTTTCTATTTTAGATATTTCTATACACTGGGTGTATAGAAATATAGAAATATAGAAATATAGAAATATAGAAAAATTAGGAGATTTTCCTAATTCAGCGCCACCTGTCGGCAGCAACGAGAAGCATTTCTCAGCCGCCATTAGTAGGTCGCGCGCCGTCAGAGCAGTCAGAGTACACGCGCGCGCGCTTCAGATTGAACGCTCGCGTGCGATCCTGTTTGCGCAAATAGTTGCCGTTTCCGATAGAACGGGATCAGCGCAATGACAGCCCATTGCTGTGTACCGCAGTGCACGCAAAGAGGATTTCGAGACGAGGATGGGTCGAAGGTAAGCAGAAGCGCGCTTGCCCGCGGCTTTGTTTACAATCGGTGCGCGGCTGATGCCTACCTTTTCTGCAGGTCTCGTTTTTTTTCTTTTCCGAAGGATACGGACTGGAGGAAAAGGTGGATTATAGCTATTAAGCGTGACGAAGGCCCTTTCTTCA
The DNA here is from genome assembly GCF_013339695.2 of Rhipicephalus sanguineus. Taxonomy (NCBI): domain Eukaryota; kingdom Metazoa; phylum Arthropoda; class Arachnida; order Ixodida; family Ixodidae; genus Rhipicephalus; species Rhipicephalus sanguineus. The sequence goes on from NC_051178.1 coordinate 60,316,034, forward strand.
CCGTGACGAAGTTCACAAAAGGTTTGTTCAAGGCATTTTACTGAAGCAAACTACTTGCCAAACGTCGCCGGAAACCGTCGTTTCTTGAAGCAAGACGCCGTGCCCAGCATCTTCGCGTTTAGTGCTCCGAGGCCTCCACCGAGAAAAAAGCCAAGAAATCGAGAACCACTTAACCTCGTCAGCGCTACAGAGCCTTCCGAAGGCGGGCGATCGACTACCGCAGATGTGAGCGACGTAGAAATCTGCTCTCCTACATCGGTGACGAGCAGCATCGATGGCGTGGTGTGTGGTTGTGCGTGCTCGCTAAAGATTTCCGACCTCACCGAACAACTCGACGTAATGACGGCGCGTGTCCGTGCGTTAGAGTCGGAAGTAAAGAAAAAAGCCGAAGAAGTGGAGCTCACTAAAAGTTCGTGTACAAAGCAGAGCGAGCGCTCGACATTGCAGCACAAGAGCGTAGCCATCTGGAGAAGCGCGTGAGCCGAAAGTTTTCCGTTGAGTGCTTTCGGGATAGCCCTGTGTACGAAGACGTTTCGATCGAGGCGGTTTGGACGTAGCTTCCCACAGCAAACTTGTGACTTCGTTCATCGTTGTGCTTCGCTAACCTTTTTGAGGCGCTGTAGGCTTCCACTTTTTCTTCCGTAAGAGTCTCCGGAATAACTGCGAGACTTTTGGACCACGACATCACCACCAAAACAGTAAGCGAGACGCTGTAGTGTGGGCTCTCCGACACTGCCCATGCAACCAGGCCCCGGAAAGTCTCAAGTTCCAGCGATCGCCGTAGAGGGCGAAAAAATCAACCGCGGCGCGTTCCGGCTTTGAACACCGGGAGTGGATCTACTAACTTCTGTGTTAGGGTCGCATGGGCGCCGCCATTCGCTCTATTGCACTTTCTTGTAGGGGCGCCCTCGTCGGAGCCAATTATGAATTCAAAATATTCTTCAAATAACCGAAGGCTACATCTTTGTATAATGCTACACTTCAATAAAACAAATTGCTATTTATACCAAGTGGTCTTGCCTTGACAGGTACCGCGGCATCAATCTTTTGTAATAGTTTTTGCTCCAGCTGACTCGTAATTGTCAGCAGCCTATCGACATCATTATCTTCATTTCAAAATATACGGCGGCAGAGGCGGCGTAACGGTAGGTCACGGTTCACGGTGCATTCGGATGGGTCTCGCGCTCTTTCGTTTCGCTGTAAAAGTTTCCAGCCACTGCCGGCCGAGACACTCGCTTTCGTTCTGTTTGTTTTGACTCGTTGAAATGCTTTCGCGAAGCGCATTTAGCAGACTTCTGGAGAACGAAGGGACCGTTGAAGCGTTCACCGGATGAACACTCGTTTCAAGCCCGAGAATATACGAACCGGTGAGTACAAAAACCCACTGCTTCAGCTTTTTACGAATGACTGTGTGGGTGTCACACGGAGGCGACGCACTGCAATATTAAAATTTTCAACGTGTCAAACTCTGTCGATGAGAAAACGTGCCATCCTTGCGGCGTGGCTTCAAGTGGGAGCAAGTTGCTGAGTTTATCGTTCGGTTGACATTAACCAGGCCGCTGTAATAAAGAAAGGCAACTGCATCACCAACGCCTCGCATGTATCTTCGTAACTAGCCCGCATATCAGTGCAAAAAAGATACGAGTTATATTTTGCCGCAGTCGCATTTGAGAAGCCAGGTTTAGAGGTATCATTTCTCCTGTTGTCAGTTTAGGTTATTTTTACTACACATTTAGTGCAACGAAAGCTTCACATAATTATGAGTGCACTTTCACTTTATTGTGATAAAGAAACCGGCACTATAATCAGAAATATTTTTTTTTTCTGCCATAACCTCCTGGCCTGTGTAGGAAACAGCTGTGTGCAGTGAGCAAGGCACCTGTTACATGACACGCCTGTAAAGAAGCTAGCCCGAGTGAAACAACATGCATTATAAGGTACGTTTACATATATGTATAACAAACCGCTGTTTTTGTTCACTATGTTTATGTTTACATTTATATGTTTACATTTGCAAAGTTTAATATTCATTGATTATGCTTATCAATATCTGGTGATGTCATTGTTTTTCCAGGATTGCCAGGCAACGACAGGATGACTACCCCCGAATGTCCACTCTGCAAGTGCAGTGAAACATGTGAATGTCTGCTACAACAGGTCATCTTGAACGTCATGCTTGCAAAGTTGTATTTGTGAATGGTTTACCAGGCATCTTATTGAGGGCTGCTTACAATCGTCCACAAGCATTAGCTGTTTACTGTGTCATGCAATCTACACCGCAATAGCGTTGAAATTGAACACTATCTCCGTGCATTAGTTACATTACGTGGCACTGCTGAGCTCAACAACGCAGGTTTTATACCCAGCCACGGTGATCCCATTTCATTGAGGGCGAAATGCAAGGACCCTCGTGTGCTCAGATTTGCGTATGAAGTTCAGGGAAAAACAAAAGCTTGAAGAGACGAAAAATTTGTGAACAAGAGGTGTAGCTGGAGCAAATGTTTCGACAAGAGGTCTTGTCTCCTTCAAGGCTACAACTGCGTTTGTTGTAACTCCAGGCAGTTAGAATCAATCTAGAGTTGCCCACTACTGTATGACTCATAATCATATCATGGTTTGCACGTGAATCATCAGAAATTATAAATTTAAAGGTAAACATATTCGACAGAAGTCTGTCTGGCTGGGCAAGATTATAAGAATAAAAAGACTCCAGCCACGTTTAGTCATTAATCTTCTTAATTTAAAAAAACTAACAGCCGGAAAGGCCTCGAAACGTAGGGTCAGTTATTTTAAGTTATAAATCACGTTATAAAACGAACATTACGGCAGTGAGGGGAATTAACAGTCTTTCCAACATCTAATAATATCTGGGGCTTAACGTCCCAAAACCACGATATGATTATGAGGGATGCCGTAGTGGAGGGCTCAGGAAATTTCGACCACCTGGGATCTAAGTACACGGGCCTCAAACATTCTCGCCTTTATCGAAAATGCAGCCACCGCACAACATAAATGCAACGTTTAGTTGTGCCTTATGAGACAGTTTACAAACTACGCTCAAAACTGTATTGCCTTAATTAACTGTGTTTAGATCATAGAAGTTTACAAAAAGATACGACGAAGCTTTACAAGGCTGTGCTCAATTACATTAGGCTTTGCACATATGTTCAATGCGCTCCTTCAAATTATTTACAGAAATGTGACGAGCACTTCTTCCAGCACAGCTTCACCGAACACATTTACGTTGTCGTGATGAGTGAGATTGTGTTTATTGAATATGGTAGTGTTTTTTTTATAGCAGAGAAACGTTTTAAATTTGTTTGAGCTCACCTACTTCTGCTGTTTGATTAAATTAACATGTCATGAATATAGCACCTACCACTACGAAGTCTGTGAACTAAAGTCACGAAAAAAACGTAGGAAATCGAAGACGTAATTTAAAACATACATGAACTTGACTTATCCACAGCCACACTACAAGATTTTAGATATTGTCACGGGGTCGTGACGTCGACGAAGGCAGCAGTCGGTGTGTCCAAGATGAAACTTTTCGTTTGGCCGAACTTGTGGCCGGGAAACGAAAAGTCAAACTACAGCAATACACACTGACAGCGGCGAACAGAGCGTTGGCCGTCAATAAACTGATCCGTGGCAAGATGCGTCGGCATTTATACCTGTGGCATCGAACATTCGAGCCTTATCGCTGGTGGCTGCGTTAGTTCGAGAATAAACGGAGCTGTTCGCGATTGCATGCTCCAGCCTAACAGAAGATCCTAAAATAATCTGGAATGTTCCCAGACATCCTGGCGCGGTTTGCGCAACGCGGTAACTACCTGTGCAATGGACCAATAACATAAAACATAGAAAGAAAGGAGCGCGTGTGGCAGTATTTCAAGCCGGAGCTTCTAAAAGCAGCAGGGAGAATACATACTTGAGCTTCCAAGGACAAATATATTGAAAAAGTAAATAACACAATACCAAGTATGCAATATACATATATATGACCTTTATTTATCCAGCATTGGCACAGGTTCACATCATGCCCCACAGTTTGATTTCGTGTGTGTTTGCTTGCAATAGAGTGCTAGTTCTATGTGATACAGAGATTGTGCTTACGGCTGAGCAGTTGTTTAGTGTTCTGTGCGAACACCAACAAAGATGTACACTGCATGCCTAAAGGTTATTTTCTTAGAATTGTGCTTCTAGAATCCGTAAGCACTCGCCTTATATCTCTGTTTCTTTAGCATTCATCTACGCTGCATACTCAGTAGTCCGATTACTACTAGCGCCAAAAATCAGCGCTTGTGTCGTCCTTTTTTCGTGTTTTGTGTATCTGTCTTAACCCGGTGTGCGCTGCCGTTTATCGTGAATATGACCAACCAACTAGCCCGCAAGTACGTTATAATCTAGCTGCAGAAACTGTGTAACTGAACTATAACGAGGAACAAAACGAGCCTGAAATATTTTCTTCCACCTATTACCTAAATACGTAATACCTATGGTATGGCTTCACGGCCGATAATTTAGCCGAGAAATTCGTGCCTGCCCTGTAGACAAGGCAATATTCCTTATTTGTAACGCATTCAAGGTGACATCGCAGAGCGAGAAAGATGCAGAACTGTACGCATCCGCGATTGTTTACGTAAAAGATTAATCAAAACTACATTGCTCTCACTGCGCCAACTATCTGTCGGCGTAGCGCACGTTTCGTTTCCGACTCCACAACATGCACTCAAAGATCAACACAACCTGGCAAGCGCCGCATAACTAACGGAAGGATAAGACCCTTCTCCTAAAGCTACGCTGTTAAACTCGGACGCCGCTACACAATGAGAGCAACGTTCTTTCGGCGATCTCGGTGTTCAGTTATATGCACATATTTGTCAGCTTTGAGACTGATTACACACGTACGGGTTGAAAGCTTTCGACGTGTATGAGTGACTTGTTTTGCTTGGACCTGACTGTATATATTGCTTGTACCACCTTGGGGACTCACAATAAACGATGCAAAAACCTTACTTGATTGACGCTGTTTTTGCCAGTCGAGGCCAGTTTGGTCACCTGGCGATAAATATTACACACGCGAGCCGCGATTTAGCAACGACAAAGAACAAAATAGCATAGGGAGCAAAAACCGCAGTAGCGCGACCAGGGCGAACCAGCCGCAAAAACGCGTTTGTGTAATGATGATGATAGTACTTGCAGCGCCGTCTCGCCTCGCTCTATTGCAGTTCAGTACGCCGCCGCTACCCTTATTTCCGTACTACAGTCAAAGGTACAGTTTCCGTTCTCTAAAGTGGTAGATATTCTCTGATGCAACTGCCTGAAATGACGCCCTACTAATGGCGGACGGCAAAAAAATCAGTGTGGCCAGACTGAATTAGGAAAATCTCCTATACCGGGTGTGAACTGCGCATGCACACGCCCGGTAAACATGGCCGCGCCGCCGAAAGCGCTTGCCGTCCACCTCGAATCTATCAAGTGGCCGTCGCGCGCTCTGTCGCTCGTTATCTCCGAACTGATGCTTTTATTTGCTTTAGATGCACGGTCCTTAAGCTTCGACAGTAATATATTCGTGTCGATTCGACACCGTTTTCGAGAGCCATACTCAAGTAATCAATGATGCAGGCTTAGCGAGCGACAATCTCGAAATCTCGGGGGACATACATTATGTGTTTGTTAGTTGTTTATATCCCCCATAGCTGGCGCCACTAGACATGGCGGCAGCTACGGCACACGCCATCCGGTATTACGCTACGCCTTCGCGTTGCCGGAATACCGGACAGATAAAATCCTCTGATATATGCATTTCCCTGCACTGACTCGGGACGCTTTACTTCTGCGCGGAGCGCATAGGCAACGTTCCGCTGAAACCATCTCCCGCAATGGAGCCTTCTGCATTTCGGTGGAGTGTAATGGCGAAACGCCGTTGTGTCGTTAATTGCATGACCTCAAAGAAACAAAGGTGGTAAACTGAGGTGATGGTAAATTAAGGTTGCGCTAAACTAATAAGTCAAGTGTAGTGGTAAACTAGTAACACCGAGCTCTCCACTGTGGCATCTCTAACGGCCTTGTTTCGGGTCATTTTTTTTAGACACTATCAAATTGTTTAACTATGGCCTGCGAGTAATAGAGTAACTGTATAGTCGTTGAGCTTCCATCTATATAACAACTAATTTACTATGATTCAGTAATTGTCTTCTGAGCTATTACTTTAAGAGAGGTATAGCAATTTCAATTTGTAGTCCGCGAATTCACAAAACGAATCTAGTGCAAAAAAATTCAGCGTGAAAGTATTCTCGAAATATTAATTTCCAAAATTTCCGTTGCCAGCCCCTTTTGAGCCACTAGAAAGCCAGGAATTCTCACCAGAGAAATAGTAGAAGCTGCAGGGATTAAAAAATAAGATTCCGTTAGTTGCCCGTCAATCCCATCCCCTGAAAAGGAAATGCTCTTTTTGTTACGTCAGCTGTGTATGAGTAGAACTGACCGGATTTATTGAATTACGTGGTCTCTTCGCTATTCTTATTGCGTCATTAGCGTTGCCAGGGGGGTTGGGTTCAGTCCCCTCGAAATTTCGCATCTGTATACATACACGCACACATACAAACGCACGCACGAACATACATGAAAGGTGGTTGAACACCCCTCCAGAAAAAAAAAAAATTCTGGCTACGCCTCTGCTATGCGTTGATGTATATAGGTCTGATCACGTGCATTAAGACACTCAGTAGTTAGTTAACGCAGTGCCTCGCCTGATTCTTTTGCCGTCTGTATGGTTTGTCGGCGCTTCTGTGTGAATCACATCGGGTCGACGAAGGTCGCTAATAGTTGCTCTGCCATTGCATGTGCGCGAAGCGAGCGCTTGCCGACACGTACTAAGCGCAGGATGGAATCGTGGTAGAGAAAGCGTATCGAACGTGTAAGAAACGCTAAGAGGGAAAACCAGGTAGCAAAAATGAAGAGACACGACACCGAAATGCGGCCAAGGTTTCTTTCCGCGGGCTGGCCTTTTCTCTCCCCGAATTGCTCCCTCACTATCCTTACTCCCATTCACGCCTGCATGCTTCTGTGCTGTGTGCGGTTTCCCGGCTCTTGTTTTGCGCTCCGAGCACGCGCGCGCAATACCGAAAGACGCCGTGAGTCGCGTCTAAAGACGCAACTCCTGGCAACCTCCTCTTCCCTTTTTCTCCCGAAGCCCACGCCTTGTCACGCTACACCATGCCGAGCTCGCGCCTTCCTTCTCCCTTGCCTCTTTCTCATCTCTGCTCCGTTGCCTTTTCTCAAAGCTGCCGTCCCACTTTTCCTGCGCTTCGCACTCACCCTCACGCTCGGAGCGCACTCCTCTATGTCGCTTCCCACGCATCCCTTATTTTTTTTTTCCAACTGCGCGCATCTCCCCCCCGCCACCTCCTCGGCAGCTCAGGCGCCAGTCTCCCTCTTTTCTACCCCTCAAGAGCGGTCTTTCACTCTTCCCCCGCTGCCCTCTCCTCGCCACTTCAGTGCCGCCGCTGTCGCCTTCGCGAAGTGCGCGCGTCGGGGCGCCCAAACAAGAAGAAATGACCGCGCCACTCGCGAGACGAGCGAGCCGCCAGCCTCGCACGTCGCGCGTCGTCTCCGGCGACGCAATCGACCAGCCGCCGCCAACGCCGTTTGGCAGCAGCGCTCCAACGAGAAAAAAAAAGTGGGGGAAGAAGAAGGCGCGGCAGCGCTGTGGGGAAAAGGGCGGTTCTTGGGACGACGAGGGGGAAACGCAACGCACGGAGCCCCGCGGTGACAAGCTGCGGGACAGGCGCAGCGGAGCAGATAAAGAGAAGAACCGGCGGGCAAAAGGAGGATCCACCTATGCGCCGTGCCTCTCGCTAAAAGCGCGCAGCGCAGCGGAGGTTACTGGCTGGCTGCCGCGCTACTCGCGTAGTCGGGACCGCGCACTTCGCGAAGCTGCTCGCGGAACATCACAATTTCTGCTGGCATTTATACAGAATTCATGTCGTTGTTTTTGTTGGTGGGGGGCGGGGGGGGGGGGGGGGAGGGGGATATGAGGGGATGCTAGGCATTCGCGTGTGCGTGTGAGCGAGGGGTGCGGTTGTAATATAGAGATAAGATTCTTTAATGAAATGCCCGGAGAGGTTAGCCTGGTTTGTCGCCTGGCTTGCTACTCCAGGTGTCGGGTGATTATGGTATATACAATGATCACATATACACCATATACACACAAATAGTACATACAGTCACAAACACACATATATACATAAGAAGAGTCCTTCACAGGCTTTGGTTAAGCTGAGTGTTCCTCAAAAACGCAAACAGCGCTTTTGTGCTGCGCATCGCACAACTGTTGTCTTGCCACGGGCCGAGAAGGTGCCGCATCTCCAAGCTCGATCCGCGTTGCAAATGAAGTGCCTCCTTCAGAATCTGTCGTTCTACGTCGTAATGGGAACAGTCGCAGAGTACGTGCTTTAGGTCTTCCCGAGTGTTACATGTGGTGCACGTGGGTGAGTCCGACTGCCTGATCTTGTGCTTGAAGTATTTCGTGTAGGCAACGTCGAGTCTCAGCCGGTGAATGCAAGTTTCATCTTGTCTGGTTACTCCCTGCGGCACATGGAAGCTACGGAAATACTGTAAGGCAGTACGGTAGCGTTCCCCCTTTCCCGCTGGTTGTGCTTTGGCCGCTCAACGATCGGGAAAGGAGGAGCGGTACCGTACTGCCTTACCGTATTTGCGTACCGTATTTCCGTAACTTGCTAAAAGACTAATGAGACCTCTCTCCTTACTACCGGCGTTTGCGTTGTGTTGATTTCTTGTGTCAGTCTTTGCATGTCTAGCTTCTCTAGTTATATCCCTCTGTTCGGTTTTCTGAATAAAATTTGTGTGGGCGGCTTAAACCACTGGATTCGTGTTTGGTCAGCAAAATCATCGTTCTGGCTCTCCTTATTCGTCATCAGCACGAGATCGAACTTTCACGAAACCTTTGTCAAGAGTGTGGACAAATAAACAGCGACAGACTGGCCGGCCAAGACACGCTGCAACTTTTACGACGCTGCACGTAACTGGTGTTATACAGCGCATAGAAGAAAAGAAAAACACAGGCACGACGTACCGACACTGGGGCAGTGCCTCAAGAAACAAAAGAAGGCAGTCGTTTGGAGGCCGAGAGAGATATAAAGAACGCGAAAGGAGCCGAACACTAGAACAGCTCAACGAAAGCAAGCGAGGCAAGAGGAAAGAAATAGAAAAAATACGAAGGAAATAAGGGAGGAACGGGAGCGCACCGAGGCGGCTCCCCGAAGACAAGAGCTCGAGCCCCGGCTGGTTTATAACGCGCAGCGGTAGCGCCGCGTCGAGCGTGGGAGCGCCAGTCCTCCTTTCCTTTTCTCTTCCCTTTCTTACTTGCTCTCGTGCGCGCCTGCCCGCTTTCGCTTCTGCCCGCTAGTTCTCATTTTCTCGCCGCCTTCCGAGGCGTGTGTGCGCAGTTTGCCCGCCGCTGACTTTCGCGGCGCTCCGCTTTCGGATTTTCATGGCCGGTTTCTTTTCCTTCGCGACTTTTTTTTTTTCTTTTCCCGATAGCTTCATAGTTTCGTTTTTGCTTCCCTGTTTTCGTTCGCTTTCAGGGAAGGTTGAAAAGGAAGCTGTCCCGCAGCTTTCGCATACGGAAACGAGTGTCATCGATTGGGGAATGCCTGCGGCCGCGTACATCGGGTACAAAACGAGATAAACAAGCAACCCGCGCACAAATTTCCTGTTTGTGCAAGAGATTAGGGGGGACCATTCAAAACAGCAACAACAACAAAAGTAAGAAAGTGAACGTCGGACGTTTCGAAGGGAATTTAATGTGATCTTATTGGTTGAGGTACTGATCGCCTGACGAAAGCAAGAACGAAAAAGATGACAGGGAAAGGAGAAAATCCTGCGTAAATCCTGTGCAGTATTTTGATGGCGCCTCGAAAGTTAGCCAGCCGGTCTAAGAACTGGCTAATCGTCCTTTGTCTTTCAATTTGTTTCTTCGTTCTCGACAGCCCCCAAAACACCGGGTGCCGTATTTCTAACAGTTCCTAAGAAGCAACTGGAAAAGAAAATTGAAGCAGCGCGTAAGAACCGCTGCTTTACGCCCATGTGGTAAACTGGAAAGCTGCTCGAAATTAATTTTGCCTTACGTTATTGGGCAAAAATGTGCAATAAACAACATTAGTGTCGATATTGCAGCACAGCCACGCAGCACCCGCTTTAGAGCAACTAGTCGTAGTATACTCATCACTTTCGAAAAAAAAAAAAAAGACAACAGGATGTTGGACAACATTTAGGGACGGTTAAAAGCAAGTCTTTGATATTTATCGGTTGCGATCAAAAGTATCAGGTCCGTTTATCGCTTGGAGCATATGCCTTAACGGAAAGATGATGGTATACGTGCGATAGTGCTGCATAAGAGAGCCTCCCTCATCTCCTATTCGCACGCAGACGCATGCATACAAATGATCGACGTCTTGGCTGATCACTATATGTTGGACGCTTTAACTTTTCGACAGCAGGATTAAAGGATCCTGATTATCATGCTTGAGGTAAAGTCGGTCTTACCAGAGCAGTGAATGAAACACAGAAATCCAAGTGTCTTTTACACCTTAAGCGTTGTTGACAGCGCGGCGATTCGGAGCTCTATCCCGTCAGCATTTCAGCTCACTCGGGTTAACCGTCACGAATGAACTCACTGCATTAAAATTGAACATTTTAAAGCTTCGCTGTCACTCCTGTCACAGTAGTTCTTTAGCTGCCACATCCCTGGGCAGACTGACGACGTTGCCTCAAGAGCACTTCTGATGCACAACGCCAGGAGAGCGCAGCAGGTTACTGGTAGATATTTTCACTTGCACATTGAACGATACCTATTTTGCAGGAAACCTCAAGAATTTTCATCTGTAACACATTTACTTAATTTCATACTGTCACCCATTGTAGTCTAGCCTTGGAGCTGAGTGGTCGGGCCTGGACTGAGTCGTGGCATCGAGGCACAGACGGGTATCCCTTTCTCTTCGAACCTGTGAATAGTGCTACCGACTTCTTGTTTTGCTTCGTCTCGGGCTTTAGAAAACATGGCAACACTTTGCCTAAAGATCATGGCGCAATTTTCGAGACGAAAGAGAAACAACGTTCCGACCACCATTGACACGAACGAAAAATGATGGCCCGCTTCGAATTAGTGCCCTCCCTGCATTCTAGCGAAGGGAAAAGGAGGGAGGGAGAGGGGGGGGGTCTCAGATCCCTTGTCAATACCCGTGGGATTTTTGAGACCACCCGAGACCCCCTGACTTAAACCATTGCTTACTGAGTAATTACACCCTCACCATAGCTTGATTACAGTAGGGCTGGTTTTTGGAAGAATGGCTTCTCCACAGCATAGCTGTGCTTGCGGCAAAGCCTTCTTTAGCGGCTTTTCGATGCGTGCGTTGGTTGCCTTGCCAGTTATGTGTGAGAGCACATCCCCACTTCCGCGGTTGATGAGCAGCTGTGAATTGTGGCTGGTGCCCTCGCCAACCGTATTTACTTATATTAGTGAATTGCACTGCTCCATATTGGATAAATTCTTCACGCTTGTTTCAGGCACCGGCCAACACCTGAAGCGCTTTGGAGCAAGATGACTAAAGCATACAACACCAGAAACACGACAGTGGCGCGTTTATTGGGTCGGGGGAATGCAGCCCCTCCTTGTGGGCGTGGCACCGCCAGTACTAATTCGAGAATCTATGAAATGTTCAGCGGGGGAGTACAAATTAAACCGAGCCAATGGGGCTAAAATTCTTGCCGCATCCCTATATAGGCATTGATGCATGCTACCCACAGCTGACACTTTAATGCGGTGCTATCATGATGGCACGAACGCACATTGAATATTTCACTGTATGAGAGAGAGAAACTCTTTATTAGAAAAACAGATTTTTGCCGGCGTCTGTATACCGCTGGCATGCTACTCTATGTAGGGATGGGGAATATGATTGACAGACTAAAGAAGAGAGGGTAGGAAATAATAATAAAAAGAAAGAATATAAAAAATGAAATGCGCAAGTTAACCCGACAGAAATATTTACAACGAGGGTGTCAGGTAAGTTAAGGCTTTGCTATGTGAAATAGTCAATGATTAAAGCTTTCCGACTAGGCCAATTTTTGACAGGCAATTAGTCCCTGCTGTGATAACTGTGGCAGCATAGAGACAGTGGAGCACACATTACTGGAATGCTCCGCGTAACGCGATGAGAGAGAATTGTTTGAGCGACAAATGGACACGATTTGCCAGGAGCAGTTAACGTTACACAACACATTAGGCCCAGTGCCCGGCCCTTCAAAGCAGCGACGGGTTTTACAGTCACTGTTTAATTTCGCTGTATGGCCAAGCAATCAAGAAGTGCTGTCGCATCCTTTTTGACGCGACAGCACTTGATTGCTCGGCCATACAACCCCATAAAGGATGCGATCGGTGCACTTTATAAACCATCACTGCAGTGCCCGGCACAGATTGCAGAGAATGAGCTTGGTGGTTGCGTAAGGTGCAAGAGCACAGGGAATGGTCGGCGGTTCAGTTAGGTGAAACGAGCGACGCTTACTTAGCCTTCGCCTTCATCGTCTTGTTCCAACTGTATTTCAGTACATTACGATCTGAGCACGCCCAAATAATCCGAACCTTCACTCGTGAGAATTCTCGTATGCAAGTGTCGTCTACCAGTGGACGTCACGAAGGGGATTTCTTCCCCACGGAGATGGGTTTCATGAGAGCGAGTGAATGAGGAAATGCTGCTAAGTAGGAAAGACTTGCGATTGTCGCATAGCTAGAAATGAATTATTTGATCAAAATTTACTACACATCCAGTAAAACAAGGAAACGCAAGAAAACATAGCCAATACCGTCGAATGTTATAAAGAATGAACGGTAAACTAAATTAAACTCGCCAACCTTCACATTAAACAACAGAACTAGCGTGTTAGGGTAAACTTCGTCACAATATGAAACAGGATCGTTGACATGAACGCGACGCTAGCCAACTGAAGTTGCAATGTGAGCTAGTGCGTATGACACAGTGGCGTAGCCAGAGGGGCAGTTTGGAAGTGCATACCCCCCATCCCCCGAAATTTTTACATCTTTTGCGTATACATATCGGCGCACTACAGACACACTGAAGAACATGCATAAAAAGGGGGTTATACGAACTTCCCCCTACCCCTCTCGAAAACATTTCTGGCTGCGCCTTTCGTAGGGTCTCTATAGGAACAGCACTGTAACGCATATAAAAGGTGATGTAAGCAACACACATGATTATTGAGACGGTAGCACCGTAATTAAATATGCAATGTTTGCAATATTCAAATATGCCACACCGAGAAGTCCGGTGGAGTTGTGGATGATAAGAATAGTGTGGAATAAGGCATAAAACATCTGGCTACAAAATGCCAGCACAGGATCACCGAGCAGCGAAGAATGTCGGAGGCTGCAGCTCATTTGAATGTAAGCACACCTCAGCCTCTTATTTGCGTGCCCCTGCCTATACTCATCGAACGTCATCACGGAAGCTATAGCGTGCTGCGTGCCTTGTTGAGAAGGCTTAATAACGTGTTTGGTTTGTTTTGTCACTGCTGAGTGTGGGTCGTGCTCTACGCCAGCGCATCGGTGTGCTTCCGCAGTCCGATAGCACCGAGGTGCGAGCGCGCGCTTGGAATCTGTAGCATCTGTAGCGCTTCAATAAAAGCTAGGTCGTGTAGGACCCGCTTACAACCTGTACATCAACGAAACATTTTGACGTTACGCTACACTTTGCGCGCTTTCTTGTCTCTAACTTGTTCTTTGCTAGACCTTTCAGCAGCGGACCAAACCAGGTTGAAGCGAGAATGCAGCAGCGAAAGACACAGTGGATGCAACCCAACACGCCGAAGGCGGCCGGATTTTTTATGGGCGAAATGCAAAAAAAGCCAGTGTATTGGGTGCCCCTACGGCGTTCCGCAACTGTTGAGTTAACTAAGTCGACAGCTTTTCTTGGTCCATCGTAACGTTGAAGCGAACGCAGCCTAGACACATCCCAAGCGAAGACTAGACTTTAAAGACTGGTAGGGCTGCCTGCCATCTGTCGGCGTACGAACTGCCCCCGAATAGCACCTACATCGACGGAACATCGATAGTACAAACAGTGCAATACCAACTTATGTCGGCAAACAGCAACGTGCGCGGCTCGACTATACACATTCTCTACGAACAATCACGATAAGTTTGCCAGAGAGGGCGACGAGTTGTAAACGCGAGTCGCGTCGACAGGGAAGGATGGTGGGAGAGCCGCGAGAACTGCACGCGAAACCGCGGGACGGCGCAAACTGTAATACAGGTGACAGCTTCACTGCTTTATGACCGCACGGCTGCGCCGCATGCTTTGCCCGGCGCCGTATACTACTCAAAGCCTCGCACTCGATGTACCCCCACCGCCAGACAGTCCCACTCACCCTCCGGGGCCATTCGTGCCGGACCCCGTGATAGCACCGGGCAGTGCTCGCTCACCGGGCGGCCAAATTGCAGCCCGTGCCGGCGGCAGCCGAGCGAGATTGCGAACGAAAGGAAGAAAGAAAGGGAGGCAGGGCGGTGGGTATCTGGCGCGCGGAGAGCGGCCAGTGCCAAAGGCGGCCCGGCCGGGTCGTTCATTAGCAGCGAGGCACGCACGCGGTTCGCGCGCTCGTCCGTCGTTTGCCGCCCGCGGCACTCGGCGGGAAACAATAGACCGATCCCACCAGACCATCTGCGCATGCGCGAGTTTCCCACAGTGGCACTGTCGCCATATTAGTTGTAGTTCTCGGAGCGCTGCTGGTGCGGCTGCTTGCTGCGTGTTTCAGGTATATTGGCGTTTTGCACCAATCCTCGACACGCAAGACGATTGAACGCGGTGGAAAACTGTCCGCACCTCCAACGTATGTTATTTTATTTCAGGTTAACTGCATCCTAGCGCTAAAAGAAAAAAAGAACAGTTGATAGTGCCTGCGTGTGACGAGGTGGTCTCGTCGGGTTGATGAGCTTGCCTTGTTTTGCTGAATAAATATTAGTAATAAAAAAAGAGAAATCACGTCCCCGTCGTCATGAGAGCAAATATCTTCTCCAGTGAACGCAAGCACGCAAGCGACACGAGCTACTGTATCCGGAAAATAAACTTGCCCAAACTGCGCAGAGAAAAAGCCGAAGGGGACCAAAAAAAGAAGGTTATTGCGCTTTTTTTTTTTTTGTCGAAACGGCACTTTCCATGTAGACTGTGTTGTCAACGCAGGACTTCGATCACAGTAATAAGTTAAACGTGAATGAAGATAAAACGGTCGCCGTGAAGCAGGTTAGAGGCGCGTCCGCTGAACAGTGACTGGCCGCTCATGCCGTTTGGCAAAGGTTAACATCACGAAAATCTCGTGAATGGCATAATATTTCCTGCTGTACAAGGGATGGATGAGTCAGTAAGAGATTTTGGCGGCACACGCAATGCGGCGGATAAGCAGTAGCTCGCTCCGGCTGGCGGCGGCGGCCTCAGCCGGTGCCTCGGCGCCGGTATCGTCGCTAGGCCTACCGCTTCGAAACGGCAGTGTACGGTTAATAGCCTACGCTCATAAAGAAGTCCAGCTTTGCTACCGCTGTTGCCCGCTTTACGATGCGTTCACAATAATATCGCATATTGAAAGGAACAGGGGAATCCCGGCGGCGGAGTTGGCTGCGATACCGGCACGGCCGAGTTTTCGCCGTGCGCTCCACGGCGCGAGCTGTACACAGCATGCAGTTATAATCTTCGCTTGTATCACAGGTCTCGTTCATGCTAGACGCTTGACAGTCATCATCGCATTTGGTGAGAGGTCGGTTTAGGTCTTCCTATATATTAAAGCGATATCTGTTGAGCCCGGAAAGGACGTTGTATCCAACCTGTCGCCGCTGGCGGCGATCGGCCCGGCAAGGGGATCCAGCTCGCGTTATATGAAGGTTTGCTGTCGCTGATCGGTCCATCGTTCGCGCAGCAAGGTTGTTATGACGCAATAGGGCACTGCTAAACCACGATGCATCATGCACAGGGAGTTCACAAACACGTTGAACAAGAAAGTGCGCGGTAGTTGCCTCTCTGTCCGACTTCGTTGACTGTCGCACACATTCCTGTCGGAGCTTGAAATCCTTTGAGAACATGCAAAATCCGAGTCATTTTGCTTCAGGCTCCTGTTGTAGCATTTCAGTACACAGCACGTCAACCCAACCATCGCAATTCCTCCAAATAAGGCCGCTAAAGCTCGTTAATGCAGCTCGCCAATGCACCAGCTGAACGTACCGAGTACTACAAGCACCGGCATGCACTGCGGCAGCGGTGGCGTAGTGAAACTCGCGGTGAGATCGGTCTATTAGAGCCCCCGCCGAAGCGCTCGCGGACCAACGACTGCTGGCTGCCCCCCTTCCCTCATCATTGCCGACCGGCACCATTGCTTCTCCACGGGCTACCACGGCCCGTCCGCCGTATCGCCGCTGGCGGAGGCAAGCGGGTCGCGGGCACGCGTGCTTCTCGGCGCTTCTACGCAGCCTCTTCTCTATGTATGCGTGCCGCCAGCACACAAATGCGTCCCACGCCGGTGGCTCGGTGCACTTTCTCTCACTGCGTGTATCCGCATAGCTATCTGGTAGGACGCTGACCACACGTGGGAGCAGTGTTTGCTGCGAGTACTGTAATCATTTATCGGGGATGATGCATCGCACGCTTCACTGCACGAAGGTCTGGACAGAAAAAAACTTTGCACCACAGTAAGACGAAGAATTAGTACCTTGGCTTCGCATTCGATGAGCTTTTCATTGTTAGTGCGGTGTTACGCAGCGGCTTACGGCATTTGTTGGAATTCGGCGCACTCCGCACTATACTCCGTCTTGTTTCCATCACGGTTACGTAAATATGCTTGAAGTTCTCGGCCTGTGGGAAGCACCAATCGTGCGCTGCGCGCTACACTTGCCTCTGTTGTGTTTATGTGGCAGCACTGCACCGGAGGGGACGCGATTCTTCGCGAATTGGAAATATTGTGAAGAAAATTTGGTCAGCCATTCCACCATGTGAAGGTGTACGACCAGCGAAGCTGTTTAGCACGCGACAGAGAGGTGACACAGAATTTCGAACCTTAGCTAATCACACGGCCTGCTACTAAATTCCGGAATGTCTGTCCAGAAAGTATCGTTTGAATTTAGGGTATGCTCCTTTAAACATTTCAATTTTGGCAGCATGGGTCTTTTTGCCGCGATATGCGTCGTCTTGTCTGGCTTGCCGAATGCGCTTGGCGTGTCGTGCATGAGGCTTGAGGAGCCATTTCAATAGCACACGTTATTTTTTTTTTTTAGAGCAGAGCTCTTAAGATCGTGGTTTGCCATGTGTCGTAGATAGAAAATGATCATCACGAGTACAGAGAGAAAATAAAAGAGAGAAAGGGGGAGAGATAGAGAAAGAGAGAGAAAGAAGGAGATATTCTTGGCGATAAAGGTTTGTTTGCCGAGGCGAAATTCGAACACGCGCGTACCCACGATCCAAAGGCGAGCGTCCTAAGCATTCGGCTATCAAAGCACGCTGGCGGCGCTGAGCATATATAGCCACGTATAGTATATAGTACGTCAAGGCGGTAAGAAAGGGAGGTGAGGGCGAGGAGGAGAGATGTGAAGGTTACGAAGAGGGAAACGAGGATGGGAGAACGAGTACAGAGAGAGAGAAAGAGAGAGATAGGTAGAAAGAAGTTGACACAGAGAAATAGAAAAAAAGGGAAGAAACAGAGAAAAAGATAGAAGGCGAGAGACCGACTACAGTGAGAGAAAAAAAAGATTGAAAGAAAGAGAAAAATATAGAAAGAAATGGAAGAAAGCAAGAAAAAGATGGAAAGACAGATGAAGAAATAGACAGAGAGAGAAAGAGAAAGAAACAGGCACAAAAAAAGATAGAAAAAAAAAATGCCAGGCCTGCGCGGAAAGCGCAGCACAGTCACAGCGAAAGCTAGAAGAGCGGCATTTCTAGAGCCCGTTCTAAACTCTCTTGGGGCTACTAATACAAGTACACTAGCAAGGTCCCCACTACGCCATAAATCACAATATTTGTGAAGATGGCAAGCACCTACAACGCGATTATTCGTCATTGTGCGCAGAAGCGAGGTTCCAGCTACACATATGTAAGGCATTATGTGCACTTTGTTTACGTGACGACTGATGGCGATGAAGAATTGTGGCTTCGCATTGTGTGACGCCCGGTTGCTATTAACTCTCCCACCATGCAATATAACATACATTGACGTGAGAAAGAGAGACAGAGAGAAGGGGGAAGAACCCTTTATTGAGACCCTGAGGAAATGGATGATGGGCTTATGGGCTTCCTTGGCAACCAATGCAAGTGCACATGCGAGGAACCCACCACGCTATAAATCATCATAAGTTCTGTGAAATTGAAATGCTTACGTGACGACTGATGACGATGAAGAATTGTGGCTCAGCTCATTGTAATGGGCTGGAAGCTTTAAACGGCTCACCAGTTACGTAATTCGCATTGTGTGACGCCCGGTCGCTATTTAACTCTCCCACCATGCAATATAACATACATTGACGTGAGAAAGAGAGACAGAGAGAGGGGGGAAGAACTTTGTTGAGACCCTGAGGAAATGGATGATGGGCTCATGGGCTTCCTTGGCAACCAATGCAAGTGGACTTGCGAGGAACCCACTACGCTATAAATCATAATTTCTGTGAAGTAGGGCAGCAGCCACTATGCCATTTTTCGTCATTCAACGGAGAGCCGTGGTACCCGCTAAAACATGTAAGGCATCATGCGCACTTTGTTGGTGTTGTGGCTGATGACAATGAAGAATTATTGCAGAGCCCCTTGTAGTGGGTTGGAAGCATCCAACAGCCCACTCGTTGCGCAATTCGCATTGTGTGACGCCTGGTTACAGAATTCACGTTGTGTGGTGCGCGGTTGTTATTTCACTCTTCTACCACACTAAATTACATATGCTAATGTGGTTCCTTCTGGACATGAGGCCTGTATAGCGTCGTTTTGCAAGGCAGTTCCAAGCACCGGCATGGCTCTGAGGTACAACACTGGGCTCCCACGCAGAGGACCCAGGTTCGAACCCCGTTCCATCCTGGAAATTTTTTCTTATTTCGTTTTTTTTCTTATTTCGAGCGATAGTGGTTACGGACACCGGCGGCGGCGGCGGCGGCGGCGGCGGCAGCGGCGGCGGCGGCGGCGGACAACTACGCCACCAAAAACGGCCGTTGAAATGATCTCATAACAGCTTTCGCTGTAAAAGAGAGCAAGCATAGCCATGCGTGTAGTATAGTATAGCAAGGGGTGAGAAAGAGAGAAGTGAGAGGGTAAAAGCCTAGCCAAGCCAGGAACAGCTAGGTGTCCACTAGCTCTGCTGTGACACAGCCTTTTGCGACTACTGCAAGCTGCGCAAAAAAAAAAAAAAAAATTTGCGTCTTCTCAGTTTCGCGATATGCGTCGTTTTGTCAGGCTTGCCGCACGCGCTTGGCGTGTCGTGCATGAGATTAATTGGTGTTTGCCGCCCGTGTTTTAGTGTACCAGTGGTGAATAGTGGGGTTTGCCCAAATTGTGGCTCACATACGTCGGTATTTGCCGCCCGTGAGTTACCTTCTTCATTTTTAGAGGACAAGTGATGCGTATAGGAGGGTGTGCGAAATTTCTGTGGCACATACCTGCGGTAGGAGTTTTTGCGCACAAACAAACGGACCAATCACCTAGCCATGTAGTGATTCGCTCTAAACTTTCTCCGCACCCGTGAGAATGAGGTACATAGTGGTATTTCCTCTATTCCGTTACTCCTGGATGCACTGAAACTACGCAGAGGCTCGCCTCGCTCTCCCATTATATTTTCACAGTGTGTGCTGACTTTCCAGACGCAATAACCTCTAACACTTGATATCTGTAACTTTACAACGATGTGAAGTGCTAGACAAAGTGAGCAACGCATTACAAAGACGGATCACGCATCTATAGAAAAAGCTGCATGACACATACGTCCGCTTTTGTCGCAGCTGCGCATATACTATAGAGCGCGACTTTAAACTGGCTTCATGTTTTACTTTGTGCGTTCGAAATTGTCGTTCGTACTTAGCACGTAAATAATTTTTTCTAAGCAATGTCAGGCAATTCGCATATGAACATCACACAAAACCAAACAAGAGATGGCTGATAACACTTCCACACTTCTGCGGTTTTATTGCGATAGCAATTATATGGACAGTCTCGGCTGGATTTTGCCGTCGCCGTCGCCGCCGTCATGCACCGTATATGTATAAGTATGTATATATATATATATAAAGGCCCCAAAGAAAAATAACTCAGAAAAATGCTTCCGAAGCGCGGTATCGAACCAAGGACTTCCTGCTCCTCAGCGAGCGGCGCTATCCACTACGCCACGAAACGCAGATCCTCCACGTAGCTAACGGCGAGCGTTATATACACACCATTTAGCGCTGGACGGACTCAGAGACAGAAGGCGATAATAAGCGTTTCTTCATTACCAGCGAGGTGGCGCTAGGAGCTCGACGGGCGCATTTAAAAGTCGTCGGCGAGCTCGCTCGCTTCTTCTTATATTTGCGCATGGGAGAAGCTTGCCCTTCCGCTGTCTGCTCGCGCGGTTTTCTCGTGGCGCGGGGCGGTTTTCTCGTGGCGCGGGGTAGAGGAATGTTTCACGCTTTCACCGTGATGTCCGCGCTCATGTTACGGCGCGTACGAATGTCACTCGAGCTCAGGGACGCCGCTAAACGAACAAACAGAAGATGAGCGCGAACTATCAAGTGTCACAGCTCGACACTTGAAGCACGCTAGTTTCCTTCGCTCCTTCGGCCGCCTTTGCAACAGAAGCGCTGTTCAAACTGAGAGTATCCATTGGCGAGCCTCACTTCGTATAGCATTAGTTCCTTGCTATCGCATTCATTGCTTCGCCCTTGTGGCGAAACTGTGACTTTTTTTTTGTAAAGTTGTGGTGATGTCATACTCTTATCATTTCGTAATAACGCTGTTTTTCTATTTTGCTCCTCTTTCGCCAGCAGAACTTGCCTTTGAACTTAAACTGCACTCCGTTCCCTAAGCGACAAAAACGTCTAGACAAGAACGTCTTCTGTCGTCCTGTTTACTGTCGTTAGTTTCTGCTGAGGATTACCGTTCACACTGGATCGCGCAAAT
This sequence comes from Rhipicephalus sanguineus, assembly GCF_013339695.2. Lineage (NCBI taxonomy): Eukaryota > Metazoa > Arthropoda > Arachnida > Ixodida > Ixodidae > Rhipicephalus > Rhipicephalus sanguineus. The sequence continues at coordinate 60,337,234 of NC_051178.1, forward strand.
AAACTCAGAAACTAATGATCAAGACAGACTGGAAGGGCACACACACACGCATACATACATACATACATACATACATACATACATACATACATACATACACACACACATATACATACATACATACATACATACATACATACATACATACATACATACATACATACATACATACATACATACATACATACATACATACATACATACATACATACATACATACATACATACATACATGATTTCTTGCTCGAATCATAACTGTTCCTACGGAAGCAGCGCTTTGTTTGCACGGGAGTAGTGTAAGTGGGCAGTGCTCATTTCCTGCGCAAGCGATCGTGCATGTTGACTGTAGAAGGCAGGCAGCTAACAGCACATACGGGGAGTGGTGGAGTGTTCGTCGCCGGCTGCGAGCCGTCGCGTTTTTTTCTTTTCGGGTGACACCCACGACTGACGGCGAAAGAAAGAACTGTGCAATTAATGAAGCGGGCGCGATTCGATAAGAGTCCGGGGAGAAAGAAGGACATGTTGCGAAGACGTGTCGGTGGAGAGATGGCACCAGAGAGAAGAAGCAACGGTATCCCGCGAAAGAACGCTGCTGCTGGTCTACGCACTGGTGGTTTCGACTCGTGGCAGTGGTTACTGTGGCAATGATGTTCGCACTGCCACGACGGCCCTAATCGATGGACCAACCTGCGAGGAATGAATAGACAGCAAGCAATGGAAAGTATAGGGAGCCGCCCACGAGATACCTACTCTTCGATCTGAACGAGTCCGGACGATCCGCAAGGCCGGCTCCGAGATGGTGCCCTTGGTAAATTCTGTGATCGCCAACCTCGAGTCATTGTGAATGGTGTACCGCCGTCCAGCAAGGCCAACGCAATCGCCGCTTGCTCCGCTATTTCGGCCGCCACCGTCAGGACCGTCGTCGAGATTGTGATCCTCCCCTCGTGGTCGATGCTCACTGCCGCATACGCTTTCCCCTCTGGATACCAGACTGCGTCGACGAAGCAACAGTCCCCGGCCTGATCGTGAGCTCTTTATAGAAGAGCATTTACCATGGCCCGTCTCGAACCCTCGTTATGCTCGGGGTGGACGTTTCGCGGGATAGGGACAAAGGTGATTCGTCCTCGCTATTCACGAGCGAGACTCGATTTCCGTCAGTGGAGTCGCCAACTCCCGCAGGATGTTGCTACCGGAACGCGTGGTGGACAGCCTAACCGCAGAAAACTATCATTATCTTAACGGGTATGTGCCACCAGTCATGGGCACGTTACCAGTGAAAAGTAACAGTGTTACAGTTACAGTTACCTAAGCCAAAAAAAGTAACTCTGTTACAGTTACAGTTACAGAGTTTCCAAAAGTAACCTGTTACAGTTACAGTTACTCTGAAAAAGTAACGTCGTTACTTTTCCGTTACTGTATAGAATATGTAATAGATCACAAACCAAATGATAGGATTTATTTAATGAAAAAATACGACGGCATGCGCGGGTAGTCAAAATTGCGCGTTGTAAAACCATAGACGAAGGAAACCAAAAAGATGGCCCAACACCAGCCTTCTTTGTGTAAGCCTCATTTTGTTGCATCAATTTATTTGTTCATGCACCGCTGGTGAAAATGGACTTTATTTGCAAATAATAAACGTCCTTGGACACTAGAAGTGGAAAGCATAGTTGATGCACTTGAACGACAGCATTATCCTAGGACGTTTATAGTGATACCCAGAAGCGCATGCGAAAAAGAGCGGGGAGTGCGTCACGAGTCAAGACAACGCCCATTGTGTCTATTGCCTGCGTTGAAGGTGTATCAGACCCTGGTCGGGGGGCTCTGCGTCCGCTGAGCGCAAGCTCTTCTTAGAACAAGTGTTCGTGAAAATTAAAACGGGCAGGAAAGAATCGACAAACGGGATATTGCTAAAGCAACTGATGCAACGCGTTCTAAAACGGGGCTTGTTGGACACTGCTGGACAAGTGGACATAGCTTTGACCTAAACAGTGCGATGACTCTGGCTCGCGAACGAAGTTGAGTAGCGAGAAAAAACTCCAAAGATGTTTTAAAAATGATTCGCTAGTTCACGGTATTTCTGACTCTCAACCGTTTTGCGCTCGGCTGCTTTCTAGCCGCCTATCAAACACGATTAGCTCGGAGCTTCGGATCAAGGAGACTAAACTTGGCGTCCTAATGATTCACCGGTACACCAAGAGCAGAGCTAGCAGCTCAAGTGACCAAAAGGATATATACGTCGAAAAAAAAAGGGACCTGAACTTAGCGACCTCCCCTCCGAAACTGCGAGGGGAGCGGTGCTGTGGAAAGGTGAAAGGTGGAGACCATATGGGAAAGTAACTGTAACGCTATTTCCCGTTACAGTTACTGCGTGAAAAAGTAACAGTGTTACAGTTACAAGTTCCTCTAACTTAAAAGTAACTAGTTACAGTTACAAGTTACTGAAAAAAGTAACTAGTTACCGGTAACGCGTTACTAGTAACTAGTTACTGCCCAAGACTGTGTGCCACTGTGTGGCTACGGGAGAAAGACTAAAGAGAAAGAGAGAGAGAGAGAGAGAGAGAGAGAGAAAGAAAGAAAGAAAGAAAGAAATAAAGAGACGGAAAGAAATATATAAAGAAAGAGAAAGAGAAAGAATTTTGCCGAAAAAAATTCTTCATGAGGCGGGATTTCAGCCCGCGTACCCTCGGTCCGAAGGCGAGCGTCCTAACCACTCGGCTATCCAGGCACTGCTAGCAGAGCATCGCATAGCCTTGTATAACATATTGTAGCAAGGGGGTGGGAAAGAGAAATGAGCATGAGGAGGAGAGATGTGATGGTGAGGAGGAGGCTCTATAGTGCATAGCCTGGCTGCGTTCTCCCGAGCAGGAAACCGCGCAACTCGACGTGTCGGTCGACGGGGAGTGCGAGCGGCGACGGGTACGTCTGTGCTTCGATGTGCCAAGCTTTGTTTCGACAATTTGTTTCGACAAATTTTGTTTCGACAATCCAGACTTTATATAAAAATTATACGACAGTCAGAGTCCTGTCGTTCTCGCGCACGAACTCTATGTCGAGGCAGAAATACTTCACCGCATCTAAAAGAATATTGAATTGACAAATTAACAAAAACTCGTTAATTATCTTTGCAGTTATTCACTTGAGGGCAGTCGCTCATATCAGAAAGTTGTAGTGCGTGCCAATTTATGACATACCCATTTTTTAGAAATGACGAAAGTTTCACGTAATTCGAGAGATTCATCATCGAATTTTACTGGCACTAACGAAACTGAGGGAGCCCGGCGCGCAGGAAACGCGGCCTCTCCGGAAATACACGTAGTAGTAGTAGTAGTAGTAGTAGTCGTAGTAGTAGTAGTAGTAGTAGTAGTAGTAGTAGTAGTAGTAGTAGTAGTAGTAGTAGTAGTAGTTGTTGTCGTAGAATGAGCTTACCGTGACAGCATACTTTGAGCTTTGGATGAGCTTTGAATGAACTTTTGACAGCATACTTTCTCGTGCCTATGGAGAGCTCTCCGAATGGAGCATTTTTTAAAAATAGTGGTATATTACAGCTCATGAAAATGTAAAGCGGAGTCGGTGATTGTCCGAAGATGGGGAAAGGAGCCATGCCCGTTTTTCCGTCGCATATTGAAGCGCAGACGTTTATGGCTTGTATCTGGGAAAAATTTGTGTCTGCGTCTACATGCAGCCGTGGTGGAGAGGCGCATTCGGTTGGAGAGAACACACCCAGACATTTTTCCTCTATGCGCCCAGACCAGCTCCTCGGCGGCGCTCATGTATGCATCGATGTCAGCACCATGACCAGCACCATTGGCCCGGAATGACGCGATAGCTACCCATTTAGGCATAGAGTTTCCTACAACATTTGCTAGAGGGAACGCTGGCGCTAGTGTCTATGAAAGCTGCAACGCATGTTCAGCGAAAGTTCACCAGTTTCACTTCACCACCTTGACCTTTTAGGCTCACCAATTGAAATCGGGCCTCGAAGTTCACAACGATCCATTCTTTTATCTGAAACAAACTCGAAAATAGCGAAGCCACAAGTGCGTTCGAAACCGCAGCACGAAGATCAGGCAAATCCGTGTACTACCCATCATTCCCATGGTGGCTGAACGGTGGCAGCGCCAGAGTTCCCTCTAGTAAGTATTGGGAAATTCTATGCATTAAGGATGGCAGTTGCTGATTGGTGCGTAGAGGACACGGAGGCGAAACATGCTTGAGACACCGAGCGCAAGAGGCGATCCTGGTGACGCCCAGCAAACACCAACCCTCTGTGCTGTGTACTGGCAAAGGTTGTTGAGGAGCCCATTTTATATATATATAAAATGGGCTATACCAACGCTCCAAACAAACACCGATAAGAATGCATGGTTCGCGCGTTATGCCGCACAGATGTGCGAGTGCTCTGCATGACCTCTGTCGGAGAGGCAAAGCAAAAAAAAAAAAAAAAAAAAGCAGCTGGGTTCCATTACCATGCTTTCATTACACTTTTCCAATGCGGCGAACGCGCATTTTGAGAACCAACGCTTCGAGGAAGAAGCTCCGACTGGACGGTAGCTGTAGGGTTTCTGTTGACGTCGAGATGAGCGTTTCCCCGAATGGTCAATATACACATCGAGGGAGGGAGAGTGCGAGAAGTGTGGTATCAAGTGGAGATGGCCTGATTCTTGGTTCATAACTACACGAGTACGTATAGTGATCGTCCACTGAAGGAAGCTTAGCACGGCTTAAACAAATGGCGGCACGTTTTGTTCGCGTTTTAACTGCGCAGGCACTTACTTCTACGTCGACCGAGCGTAAAACCTGCGGGTTCTTTCTTTTTTCACGCAAGGCGAATCACTACAACAATATCAATGTACAAAACGGAATAAATTCGAAAGAAGAAACGTCGGTATTGCTAAGTTTAGAACCTACGACCCCACGCTCAGAAGCCGAGTGACTGTCTTACTCACCGTGCTAAAAGGAGAAGCTTGAAAGAAGGTGACTATGTCTGAACCAAGGAGGTTTTTTCTTCAACCTCCTTGGTCTGAACGACAGGGACGTGTTGTATTGATGGAACTACACTAAGAGCAAGAAGAGCAAAGGCGCGCCGCGCTGATGTCACCCGAGAACGACGTTTCAGGAAAGGCGGAAGCGCAGAACAAGCGCGGAAAATTAAACCGCATGATACTGGACGTCATCTGAACAAAAAAATTGGCCGAGTATCTGCGTGCTTCGCTGCAAATGTCGTCTAAGACGATGAAGAGGCGCTGCGTGAGTATGGACGCCATCTGGCAATACGTCGGGAAACATGAGTGCTGTGTTGCGGCTGGTAGTCCCGCGCAGCGGCAGGCGAGACCGGCGGTGACCAACGCGACCGGTGGGGACGCCGGCCAGCCCGAACACGCTGTTCGGCGCGATGCGCCGGGAGAAGAAAACGTCCGCACTCAACGATGTACTCTCCACAAACTCTCTTACTTTACACACGCTACACGTCGCCTGGGTAAAACAGGGAATGCCAGAGTGGCGCCCCCTGTCATTCTTACAATGCAATACTGAACCGAAAACCGAAACACAACATGAGCTTGTACAGAGGGCACGAGGAAGGACAAGTTTCAGCGCAGTCGCAATTTTCAGCGCACCTTAAGAAACTAGGGTTGTAACATTGTAGGGCGAGTAGGGCCAGAAGGACCGTCACGACGAAAACCTGCCTCCTCAGTCGTATTCGCCTGGAACGTTGGTGTGGCTTCGCATTCCCTCCTCCGCTCCTGGCCTTTCCACAAAGCTACTGCCTAAGTACGAAGGCCCCTACCGCGTCCTACGTCAAGCACCCCAGTTAACTATATGATTGAGCCTGTTCAATCATCTACAGACCGCCGTCGTCGCGGCCGCGAGACTGTTCACGTCGATCGACTGAAGCCGCATTATGACCCGCCAGTTGTACCTGTTCCTTAGGTCGCCAGGATGGCTCCTTTTCCGCGGGGGAGTGATTTGTAACATGGTAGGGCGCAGACAAGAACGCCTGCGAAAGAAGACGAAGACGGTTGTTGTTGGCGCTCGCGCTTGCTCGGCTTGGACCGCTGATCGCTTCAGCTGTGGCAATCGTTTAATAAACGCGTTACTGTCTCAACGTTAAACGCATAACATCAAGGTCTTTAAAATTGCGCATCTATGTATTTTCTATTAAAGGAACACACCACCTAATACTTACCTAATGATGTTACGCCTCAGATATGCGTAATATTTACTTTTTGATCGACAACTTTCACAAGTATGAACAGCCGTACCAGTTCAAGATGGGTGGGCGGCAAGCAAGTGGTTCAACTTTGGCCGGTTGGCTGAATCGGGTGACGTGCCGACAAACAGAAAGACAGACCAAAATCTCTGCGTTTAAGTTCCTTAAGAAAGACTATCGTCTTTAAAAGCGCATACTCGCCCCGACACAGCAGCATACGAGGGCGGAGCAAAAAATGATGGGCGGAGCAAAAAACTCTTAGGCATCCCTTAGAACTTCTAGAGGAGGTTCGGCATCGAAATTATTAACGTGAAAGCTTTAGATGTCTCATCAAAAACGAAACGGACCATCAGCAGTGTTGGCGTCAAAGCGAAATGACGCCAAAAAATTATTATGCGATGACGTCGTCACATTCGTCATCTTGACATCACATGTCGGCAGAATGTGATACGTCACTCTGTTACAAGATGACGTTACAAGATTACGTCATCGCACGACATAGTCGCTTGGTCAAGCACGTGCCGATCTCGGAGGCAGTGCAGCAAGGCCACGTGAGGTGCAGAAAACTGCGATGCCTCCGATCCTGGAGGCAGTGCAAAGCCACGTTAGGCGCAGAAAGCTTTCAGGGAAAGGGGGATGGATCAGCCCAATCGACTGAGAAGAAAAAGAAGCAAAAGAGAAGAAGAAGGTAGCTCTCGCCTTCGAGTCGTCTTAGCTGAATGTATAAGGTACATGTACGGCTTTTTTTGTCCGCCTGACGTATTATACCGTCAGGAACTTTCCGTCCCTGTCCCAGCGACTCGGGAAGCAGCCGTTTTGAGTGCATTTTGCCCTTTAACTATGTATATGGCCAGAAGAGAGATTAAGGCCAGAAAAATGAATGAGAACCGTGTTTTTCGTATTGCTGATGAGTCAGACCTTTCTGTTTTCAACTGACAGTTTCTATCATGACACTTAAATTTTGTTTACATCCACCATGGCTTCTTATCTGACACTATCTGCGCTGTTCATATCCCACGACTATCATTCAGTCATTCATTTTAATGCTAGAAGTCTTCGCAAGCATTTCGATGACTTTGTAAACCTTTTTTCTACACTTAACAACGCTTTTTCAATAATATGTGGCTCGGAAACATGGCTAGGTTATGATGACAAGGAGCTATACTGCTTTAATTCGTACTTTTCTGAATACTCCCACAGGGTGTTGAGTGGCCACGGTGGTGCGGCTATTTTCGTTTCATCTTCTTTTCCCCACAAACGTCGTCATGGTCTCGTTCTGTAGTGCTCTTGATCATACAATGGAAAGAAAATCACATGCTAAGTGCAACGTAATATTTATTGGGAGATATCAACATTAACCTCTTGGATACTACTTCACCTAATTCTGCTAATTATTCTAGTGCGTTTCATAGCTATAGGTACGAATGTTTGATTACTCTCCCTACGCGCTGTCCTACCAATAATGATGGCACCTTGACTGATCATGTATTATGAAACTTATTTGACCAACCGGACGCTGTAATTGTCAATACTGATATTACTGATCATTACCCTATCGTTCTACGCTTCCAAAAGCAATCATCTTTAAGGAACGCTACTTATTACAAATTCACACTTGACAAACAAAAACTCATTGATAGCCTAACTGACTGGTCGGAAGTTTTGTCATGCAATGGCCCCTAAAAAGCTTTCTCACAGTTTTTAGCTACGCTTTCATCGTAGTTCAACTCCCGTACTCACAAACAAAAATGCAGAAAAAAGATAGCATCACCGCAAAACCCATGGCTTACAGATGGCCTTCTGACAGCTATGCGGTCTCGAGAAAACTTCTATAAAAACAACAACAACAAAAAAACAGCCTTTCTATACGAAATTACTTGCCCGTTATAAGAAATTTCCGAATTCGCTTTCCGCTCTGCTGAGGAGTGCCAAGAGAAATTATAACGAAGTAAAGATTGCTCAATATGGTAATAATGCTAAGAAGAAATGGGAAATTGTTAATTCGTATCTTAACCGCAGCAACCAGTATGCTATATCGAGAATTGTTCATAACAACATGATATACAGCAATCCGCTAGATATTGCTAATGCCTTTTGTGATGCCTTCTTTAATAATGCCTCTGGGTCCGCTTGGTGTTGTAAAATGTCTTTACACCGCCTACCTCACTCATTTTTCCTTTTTCCGACTACTCCTGATGAAGTAATTTTGATAATTAAGGCCCTTAAAGCCACTAGTACTGGCCTTGATATTATTAAAGCTCACCACATTAAAATTATTGCAGAACATATTGCTAACGTTCTTTCATCTATCATCAACGTCGTTCTTAAATCGGTTGTTTTCCCTCGTGAACTCAAACGCGGTCGCGTCATGCCTGTTTTCAAAAAAAGTGATCGTACACTGTTACAGAATTATAGACCCATTTGCGTTCTCCCGTTTTTAAATAAAATTATCGAAAAAAATAATCGAGAAGCGGATTACAAGATATTTAAATAAATTCAATATTTTTCCCCCAGTTCGGTTTTCGCTCCTGATTTTCAACAAATCTAGCTCTTGTAACACTTACCGATTACCTAATTTGCAGCATCCATATTCATAGACCTGTCTAAGGCCTCCGACACTATTAATCACCCCATTCTTTTCGCAAAAATCGAAGCTATTGGTATAACAGATCCGCCTTTGCTCCTTATCCGCAGTTATTTACAGGATAGAAAACAAATCGTTGATATATCTGGATCTTATTCTAAAGAAGCAACTACTAACATACGTGTACCGCAGGGGTCTACATTAGGTCCTCTTCTCTTCTTAATTGATATTAATGACTTGCCGACTAGCCTCTCCTTATTTAAGTGTATTCTATATGCTGACGACACGACGATATTTAATTCTAACCAGGCACGTAGGCAAGGGGGGGGGGGGGGGGGCCGGGGGGCCCGGCCCCCCCCCCCGAAATTTTTTCAGCCCTTTATATTTCCAGGCAACTTTTTTTTGTTTTTGCCATGGAAAGACTGTCTTTCGAACAATTAGGCCTGCCCCCCCCCCCCCGAAAAAAAATCCTGGCTACGTGCCTGATTCTAACCACTCCATATCTACGCTAACTTGTATGCTAACTGAAGATCTTTTGAAAATCTGCACGTGGTGTGAACATTAGAAGCTGCAAATTAACCATAATAAGACCAATTTCGTCATCTTTACTTCGCATCAGCGTTCGTTCGATCCTTCTCAATCCATTTCTATCTTCAATCACATCATCTCCCCAGTTGATCATTGTACATTTTTAGGGGTGGAACTTGATCGCCACCTTAAGTTTCATCTTCATGTGTCTAATGTGAAAAAACAAACAAAAAACAAATGGCTTATGGTATACGCGTTCTTATGAAAACTCGATTTCATTTCTCGTTTTCTACTCTCATATCGCTTTATTATGCTTTCGTTCATTCACATATTAACTACAGCATTGAATCATGGGGTAACACGTACAACAGTCACCTGACATCATTACAAGCTATTCAAAACCGAGCCATTCGTCCAATAACGTTTTCATCACGTTGTGTTAACGCCAGCCAATTACTGCATTCTCATAATATTTTAAGTGTGTCCGATCTTAATAAATATAGCCTCGCCATTATTGTTTATAAGGCACTAGAAAATAATATTCCTGTTTCCATAATACCAAAGACATCCCTCGTTAATACTAATAATGCTAGATTTTCAAGCAACAATAATTTTATTTTACCCATCGTTCGCACCAACTACGGTAAGCAGACTACATTTTTCAGCGCTTGCTTCTTGCAATTCGCTACCATCTCCTTTAAAATTACTAAATGCTCATAGGTTTTGATGCGAACTCAAGCACTTTCTGTTAGATTCGCCTAACTCCTGGTTCTTCACTGCCCTAGGTGTTTTTTTTTGTAGTGTTTTTTGTTTGTTTTCTTATCTTCCCGCACTTTTGTATAATTTTTCAAGGCTTTCTGTTATTTGCTTATTGCACTTTTGTTTTCGTTTTTTATTTTCTTGTATACTGCATTACTGTTTATTCATTTTGAAAATTTCACCCACCCTGTCCTCCTTACTCTCATTGACCAGGTCACATTGACTAGGCCTGTATTTTGTCCAATGCATTGGTAACTCTGGTGTTGGGTTAGTTTATTTCTTGCACAAGATTACCTTTTTGTCGGTATTAAATCTATGTATTGCCATTTTGATTGTATTATTTACCATGCTATCATGCACAGGAGGTCCCATTTCAGTTTGTAACTATGGGACCTCCTTCTGTATATACTTATGATGTACTCATCCCTTTGTTTGACTCGAAATAAAATGATTCTGATATGTCTTTTTGCATCTCACAGCAAGGGCAGCATGCTGGTTTTCAAGCACTGACATCACTCTCTCAATAATGTGAATCATACATGGCATGAACATCTTGATGTTACTACGTTGCACTCCTACGGATTAATCACTGTTTCTCAGCTCTCCTTGAATTTCTGGATTACCCCTGGTGGTACCTACCGTTTTTACACATGAGCAGTGCACCTACAACATTACACCATGTGCTCTCACGTTCCAAGTTCGCTTCCGTACTCTCCCTCTTTTTTGTACATTGAGAATTCTCTCACACCGCCATTTCATTCCTCACTTCTCTTGTAAATTGTCATTCACGCAACCACGCCTTTCATTAATTCATCATTGAAACATTACTTCCATGCATGGTTGTCCTTTCATCCCTTTCAATCGCCTTTGTCATATTTACTTGATAACTTTTCTTTCCAAGTTCTCATTCCTTCTCATTCTCTCATTCCCTCATCCAAGCTGCCTTTCTTGGCTACACAGTCATCCTCCATTACCATTGGTCAAGGGAAATCTTCTTACAAATCACTACTCATGCAACTTTCACATTTCAACTTAACCATTCTTCCTGGCATCTAGGTCATTGTGCGAGCGCTCCGCGTTTGTACCCGATGGCCGCCGGACAATGGGTACCCGTACGTCAGACAGTCATCACTTGTGCCTCATGTTTCCTAAAGATTGTAGGAGCTTGCTCCTTATGCTCAGGGCTTGTCCATCGCCGTAGTAGCCGCTAGTTCTCATTGCTACCGCTAGCTTGGCTCAGCGCACGCTCGCGCTAAAGAGAAGCGTTCTTCCTCCTGTTCTTCGGGCGCCTTGATGATGATATTAACGCAGGCAAAACCACATATAGCATATAGGCAACTGTAGCATGCGGCGCTCGCTCCACTCCGGCGCGTGCTCTAGTTTGATAGGAGACCGCTAGAGGGCCACAAGGCCCACAACTGCGCGCTTCCTCTCTCTTTGACAGTCGTCAGTCAGCGCGTTTCGATACTAATAGCATGAACGAAGAAGATAAGGCGGCGGAGCGGAGGGCTCGCCTCCAAGACCCTGCGCTGAGAGCTCGCGAGGCCGCAGAGAGACGTCAGCGTCGTGCGGACCCCGAGATACAAACCCGCGAAGCCGAAGCAGCGCGGAAGCGGCGGCAAGAGAACCTCGAAGAGGTACGGGCGCGGGATGCAGCGGCCAAGCGCCGAAAGCGGTCGCTGCCTGAAGTTAGTGGCGCCGACGCGCGCTTCAAGCACGATTTCCTCGACTACACTTTCGGCCACAGCTGCAAGGTTTGCGACCGCTTGTGGTTCGACAACAACCTGACCACAATCGCTACTATAACCACGTGTCACGTCCTTATATGAGAGTGGAGGAATTGTACGGAGCAGTCACGGTTTACCCTATTATCTCCGAGCAAGCTCCTCTAACACCATTCACTTCGTGGATATATGGTGGGGATGAACTTCAATACGGTGGCTAAGCGGGCCTGTTGGTACGTACACATAGTTATTCCAAAACAGCGCACAAACGGGACATGAAAGATACCACACTACACAGGCGAGCGCCTCTGTGGTATCTTTCATGTCCCGTTTGTGCGCTGTTTTGAAACAACTATGGTCAGGATCATTTTTACCGGCACAACATCTTCCACCTCCCGCTGTCATCGACATTTTCACTGGTCAAGTCCTGTCGTGGAGGCACACCACCAATTGGGCACTCCTGGCTACATACATCGTTCATCTTTATGCATCATTCCCATCACTTCATTTCTTCATAATAAATTCTCTATGCGAGCGCCTTCTGTGCTCGTTGATCATAGGAACGAAACGCGTTGCCGTGCCCAACTTTTATTTTTAAAATTGGCTCTTTGTCCACAAACACTGCGCTTTGCGTAGTTCTTATACCCCTTTTCATTTATGTGTGATGGGTTTTACGCCGATTATTGCTTTACGTAGGAGTGGGCTAGCCTCCATGTTATTTTATTTTTCCTGTCCGGGTGGCGAAGAGCTTGAGGTGAGGTGAATGCTTAAGGTACCATGTGACTTTTAACACGAAAGTGTTTTATGCCGGGGTCCACCACGGCTCCACTGACGTATTTCCGTCACGGATATGACGTTGTAAAATATACGCAAATAGATGGTAAAAAAAACGAGAAGGAAAAGTTTCCTTGCCGGGAATCGAACCTACGACCCCTCACTCTGCAGCGCGCGGCGCGAAACCACTCAGCCACAGAGCGCACGTCCTTAAACTTGCTAACGGCGAGCTATTTATATACACCATTTACCGTTCGCGGAGCTCTGAGCTCCGTGGCTTCAGCGTGTTCTTGTTACCACCAGCAAGATGGCGCGAAGAGAGCGCAGGGCACGCTTTAAAGGTAGATGCCCTGCGCATCGCGATGCGAGCGCGCTTCTACAGGGAGTGTCTCTCGTGTGCGCGCGCTTCCCTCGTGATGGGGGCGGCTTGTAACGTCTTGTCCTTTCCCCTCAAGTTACCGCTGACAATTCAGAGAGAACGAAGGTCACTTCGCTCGCTGCAGCGGCCGCGTTTTCGAAAAGAGCGCGCTGCTTGCACGGAAAGAAGTAGCAATTCTGACAGTTGTTAGTTCCCGCTCGTCCCGTATGTGTTTTTTTAGTGCGTCCTTTCTGCTTTAGAGCGCGCTGCGAGTTTCGGACTGCTTGCCGTTCTTCGCGCAACATTACAATTTGTTGCTACATCATTCATTCCTTCCCCCTTGTGGCGAAACAATGCACAATAAACGCTCAACTGCCCCTGTGAAGACATGTTTCACTTTCGTGTTATACCGATTCCTATGAAAGGGGGATCAGCCATGTTTTTTTATCACGAAAGTGTTTTATGCCGGGGTCCACCAAGACTTCAGTGACGTATTTCCGTCACGGAAATGACACCGAAAAAAATGCCCCCACCTCCCCGAAGGGAATCGTGAGGAAATGCGAATGCATTTCTTGCACCCAGTACACGGCATAGTAATTTTAATGGCGTAAAGCTGGACACATCGACGCGCTCAAGTGTCTCCCTTTTGGGCGCCTCTTTCAACGAACGCTTCCTACGTGCGTTCGTAATCACCTCAGGGATGTTGCCACCGCCTTCAATGCAGCACAAACGCGTTTAGAACGCGCTGTTTTCAGGCTGTGCCAAGGCAGCACAAACGCTACAAACGCGTTTCTCTCTGCTCTGCATTGAGGCGGTGGCGCAGGGAGGAGAGAGAGCGAACGGCGCGAGAAGGAGCGGCGAAGCACTGCACCTACCCTCTCCTACACTTTCTCCACACACGCGGGAGCTCCGCCGAGCTCCCACGATGCGAGCGCCCTGACACGCCAGAGCGCGCTCCTCCTCTCCACTCACTCTCCGCTACTCCGCCCGCACCATCTGCTCCGGTTGCTAGGGGCGAGGATAAGCGCGCGTGCCCGCAGCTGTTGCTATGGGAGAGGGAGTGAGAGCGGAGAGGCGTGCGGGCAACGCCGGATGACTTACATAGCCCGACTAAGAAATGCATCCGCATTTAAAAATATACACGATCAGATGGCAAAGAAAAAAAAGTTCCGTGAACCGGCATCGAACCCACGACCGCTCAGTCCGCAACAACAGATGCCGGGCACGCTATCCACTGCGCCATGGTCACAGACTTCAGAGGCTTTACAAACGCGCCTTTTATATCTACCACTCTCCCGGTCGGCGGGGTGGTGTTGCCCTTTGGGAGCGGTAAAGTAATTCGTCATTACTGTGGCCTCCGCGATTAGCGCCTGCAACGCGTTACACGTCCCTCCTATTCGGCGCGTTTTCAATAGAAGTTCAATTTTGTCAATGTCTTAACACACCACGAGGTGGCGACCTTAGCCAAGCATCGTAAAAGCGTCGGCCTCGCTCATAGCTCTGCGACGCGCGCCTGCCTCACCTGACTGTAACACCGCGTTCCCCGCTCACGCGCTCGCCCCTAGAAAAATCGAAAATCGCGGCCGGGCTACCGGGGCGGCACGACGCGCTTTGCGTTTCCCTCTACTCCGGCCGTGGTGTTCAACCACATTTCAACATGCGGCGGGATGGCGACCAAGTTCTGCGTCCAATATGCAACGCTCTTCTGGCTATCACACCTAGTTCTCTGATTACGCTTTCACCGTTAAATACTACAGCTACCACGAGGGTTTGTTTAACCATTTAGCAGGGACGTTATCGGGATGGAGATGTACCACCAATCATCAAAGTGGGCGCATCGACGTTAAACGGTGCTATAGCTGCCAGACATCAATATACATTGTGCAAACTCTCTTATATCAATGTACAGCAAACATTCAGTTACTTCTGTAAGGGCACGCTTTACTTTCCTGTTATTCCGATTCCTATGACGGAGGGATCAACCATGTTTTTTTTTTTGTCCGCCAGTCATAGAATAGTAATACCAGAAGAGAAAGTGGGGGTTATCATTTAAGCAGTCCTGTAGAAATGAATGCAGTATAGAGCATCGGTCATTTAGCAGTGTCCACTTAAATGTATATGTACGCATGTTTGAGCAACTAAGAGGCTGCATTCATAAGATTTTTGTAGGAGCTATTTCAGATTGGTTCACCAGCATTGCTGACATTATGCCCACCATCAGGACTGGCTTTAACTTCATCATACAAACTCTATATACCGCGTTTTGTGAATGCGACCCTCTGTGCATATAGCAAGAGAAAATGTATAAGTTACGGTATAAAGGACGGATTAATGAAACATTTAATGATTGCAGGACCCTCGCGAACTTTGTTTGGGCGTCCGACAGCTGTGGAGAAAAAAACTCACAGGGTCCATTATGCGCTCACCTAAGACGACTGGAAGCGAAAGCCATCTTCTTTTTCTTCTCAGTTCCCGCGCCGCCACCTTCCGAAAGCTTTCTGCACCTAATGTGGTTTTGCACTGCCTCCGTGAGTTCACCGTTGACCAAGATGCATGTGGAGACGTCATCATCTGTCGCCACTATGGCTAAGACGTCACAAATTTTGGTGATCTGTGACATCATCACGTGATGATGATTTTTTGCATCACTCGTGTGGGCGCCAACAGGAGACGCCAACGCGGGACGACGGTCAGTTTTTGCGCTTGATGAGGCATTTAAGGCTTTCGCCTTAAAAACATAAAAACTTTGTTGATCACGAACAACTACGCCACAACATTCCACATTTCCCCTCACGACATTCCATAGCTCGAGGGCTCTGAATTTGGAGGATGCAGAGATGCACTTATGCGATAGTTGAAAGAAAGTCATGGTGCAGACAATGAATAATGGCAGTCTCCCTCCTTGCTACTCTCGCAATGAAGCATCAGTACAAAGAGAGAGAGAGAGAGAGAACAAGAATAAAGAAAGGCAGGGACAGAAAAATAAAAATAAAAGACAGGTATTAAATGGTGGCGGCGATAATATAAATGAAATACAGAATAGTGCGTAATGTGTCCTCTGTAGCATTTTAATAAACGAGACCATCCGTCATGAGCGCTTGACGTCAACCTGCCTTTGTTTGTTAGCCACGCTGCGTTATTACTGCCGCGCTTATTGCTATCATTGAGGATAGCCGTTTAATTAGTGCCCAGCGTTGCTTACACCCGTAAGCGAAGTTCACGAGCAAGACGGGCTCCGAGTGAGACTGTCTTTTGTTTCCATGGCTTGGTGCGATATTCAGGGGAAGCTCCGCCTGAGCACGCCGGGATCTCGAAAGGAGTGCGCGTGTCTCGCCTGGTCGCCCGTGTTTTTGTATCTCGTAGTTTTTCGTATCTCCTCCTTTTTGTATCCCGTATAATGATGTTCGTTAGACGCAATTACTAATTGCGTACGTGAGCGCTCGCATTGCGTTTCCTGTGCGGTAAAGAAACTGAGCTTATGGTTAAGTAAATGCTCAGTCATGATCATTTAGAAACCGGCCCCACTGATGCGCTCACTTGTGCAGTGGCTTCGAAACTTTCCACAAAAGCTGATGCTATGAAAGATAACCACACAAAACACGATGCATAAGATCAGAAGGCCAGAACACGTGCTCATCTTCAAAAGTGCGCTTAGTTGACACAGACACTGTACCGATCGAATAAAATACAGGACACAACACTTCGATGTTATTCGTTCTGTACTGTGACTGTGTTAACTAAGCGCACTTTTGAAGTTGAATGAACACCAACTAGATCACCATGTATCTCTCCTCAAGAACACGTGTAAGTGGGAGTAGAGTGATATTGTCCGTTTAAATGTACGCTTTAACCAGTCGCAATGTTCATTCTTTTCCTTTAGCGTAAATGCAAGCTATATGACACTTCTTTCCTCACAATAGTAACACCTGTTTCCTGCAATTCTTTGTTAGGTCAAGTATCTCTCGTCAACGTCGTACAAGTGTTGAGAGACAGATGCAATTGTACGAGCCCTGTCCAACGGTTCACGACTTTATACTTTCTTGATGTGAAAAGAATACTGATGCCGAAACCGAAAT
Source organism: Rhipicephalus sanguineus (assembly GCF_013339695.2). Classification (NCBI taxonomy): domain Eukaryota; kingdom Metazoa; phylum Arthropoda; class Arachnida; order Ixodida; family Ixodidae; genus Rhipicephalus; species Rhipicephalus sanguineus. The sequence continues at coordinate 60,354,248 of NC_051178.1, forward strand.
AAGTCACACTGAAAGCAATTGAAATGTTGTCGATGTAAAGAGCAGCGCGAACGCTGCGAGAACATGAGAAAGGATAAATGCGTGAAAGGTACCGAACATTTAAAAAGTTCATTTTCACAGATCACTTCATGAGAATTAACTAGAACTTAACATTCCAAGTATTTAACTCATTGCAGTGAAGTTTTGCTTGACTTCATTCTAATGACTCACGAAATTAACAGCGGCATGCAGGGAACCAGACCATGCGCGTTTCAAGCGCTGCCGCTGGCTACCAAGTTAGCTCATACAGGATCCATGTTATTCAGACGTTAACATTACATCACACTGGATGTGCGGGTTTCAGTGCGTAAGCAATCTTCGGGGAGTTCCCCGAAAAGTGGTAGTAAGAATCGTGTACGTGGACCGCAAGGCTAAAAAGTGTGACATCTTTTATGCCATAGGAATACTGCACTGTTGGGTTCCGTCGAAAATGAATGAGGCAGCCTGCATTTGCGGCGGACAAATTTTAAAATTTTGGAGAGGGTCAGTTCTGAAAATTTGGGGACAGCCAAATCGAAAAAACTTGAGAGCAGGCCAAATCAAAGAGCTGTGGGTGGGCCAAGTTTAAATATTTGGGGACGGCCAACTTGAAAATTTTGGGCGGTGGACAACGTGAAGGAATCTGGTTGGGCTAATGAGGAAAAAAATCTGGGATTGGACCACAACACATGTGGTCATTATAACGGTGTAATCAGTAATAGTAGATGATAATAGTAGAAAGCAGTGCGGTAAAGAAGGCGATTTGTGACGGCGTTGAGGATCAGTTGGTCGGTTTCAATAAGTTTCGATGCGTTGCAGACTTAAAAACCCCACTTGTAGACATGACGTCAAACAATGCGTGAAACCATTCCTAACACAATCACCCTGCAGTGCGCACACGTGTGGTCGCGCCACACGTCATACCAATATGTCGTCGCCCAAAACCCCTTGGATGACACGCCAATGCTTACGCATACTTCGAGCAATCCTGTGGAGAGTCAGTAGAAGTTTTTGATTATTTGCAGAACAAGAACAGTAGGGCTTGTGTAATCATCTGTCACTTGCGAATGTAACATAAGAAGGATGGACTTTTGGCTTTATTGATTAGACCGTGGCCTCCGTGATTAGCTCCGGCCGTCCGGCGCGCTTGCGGAGCTAATTGCTGAGGCCATGGGTAGACATTTCTCACTGTTCAGTGCAGAAACTTATGAAGACAGGGACGAGAAGGGACACACACAAGCGATAACTTTCAGCAGTGATTTATTTGGAGCAGGTTCCCATATTCATACATGAAGCAAAACAACTCAGGCATGCGCAGACACAGATTTTTTCTCAGTGCTGCTGTGTCTGCGCATGCCTGATTCGTTTTATTCCTTGTTTAAATATGTGATCTGACTTCAATTAAATCACCGTTGAAAGTTAGCGCTTGTGTGTGTCTTCTTAAGTTTCTGCGCTCAACAACGAGAAGAATGTCAGTTTTCGTCATTTGTAAGCGTGCTTTGCCAGTTACCCAGATGCTGTGCGGTGAAGACAGTCTTTGCGCAAATATGCATTGCGCACGTTGTTACGAGCGGTGGTCGTTGGCCGACGCGGACTCAGGGGGTAGCGTGGAGCTGAGCGGCGGGAGTCGTACCGCAGGCCCAGGGATGTCCAGAACAGCAGGAAGCCGAGGCAGAGAGACCGGCGTTGAGGAAAACTTAACAGACGTTTATTTACAACATCATAGAGGACAGGATCGTCAGAACGACATCTAGTCCGATCGATCCGTCCCGAGCAGACGCTCTGCTGCTCCTTAAATACTCTTCATTCCCAAGATAGGGAAACTCCTTAATTGGAAATGTCCAATCACAAACGTGCATGCCTTTGAAGCTGCATAACTAGCAAACGTCCAATCACAAACATGCATGCCTTTGGAGGGTCCGTCTCTTCGACACATAGGTCACCGCCCCCAGGATAACAATGCCACGGACCACTGCACTCTCACTCTCCACGTCCGACCAGTTCGGAAGAAAGGGTGGCACTGTCACTTCGGGGAAACGAAAATCCCTTTACGAACAAAGGCACCAGCTTTCACCAAAAACAAGCTCGTTGCAAACACGCGTTCCACAGAGGAGACCCGCGCGTAGCTGCCAGCTTCCCGCCGAAGCGCTCAGTTCAGGGACAAGACAGCAGGTGTAGGTGTCTAATCCGTTCTCCGAAGTGAGGGGGGGGGAGTCCAAGAAGCAGGAAAACTCGTTTGGAGACAGCTGGCCCAGGACCTTCGTATCTGCTTTGTAACAACGTTGCTGGCACGCGCTATGTGTGCTGTAAAACTTGCCCATTTTCATGTGCCAACCTGGTTCCATAATCATGTACGCGCGTTGCTAACTTTCATGAGTTTTTATGTTGGACCAGCCACTAGCCGCGTAGGCTATTGGTCAAAATGTCTTGTACGCATTTTTTCTACCTATGCATATAAAACCCATCTTGATTTTATTTGGTGCTACGTATGTATTTCGGACTAAGCGAGAGTACAGCCTCCGCCACGTGTTGTACTTGGAACTCACCGAAAGGTCGCGTATCTGACTTTCGGCTGAGACGAAACTGTTCACTGCCCTTAACATTGGTACCGCGTGTTAAAGGGGCACCAATGTTAAACAATAAATCAGTTTACACTAACAATTATTTCCTTCAGAACTCTCTTCATTTCACATACTCTTTCATTGGGGAGAAAATTGATGTCTAAGTATAGTTTCGAATTTCGCGATGACACTTGAGCGCCTGAATGTCACTGTGTTTTTACGGAGTTCAAGGTTATTTTTTCGTATGTCGACTTTTTTAACAGAATAAGACTTCATTAAACTGCCTATATTAAGTATATAGCTCCCGTATAACACATTATAATATTTTTTTTTCAGATAAAAGATCTGTAAGCCCTACCAGAACCTGTCACACTCTCAACGTAACCACGAGATATTGCCAGAACCTAAAAGCGGCGTCGCCGCCAGTGTTTCCTTTTAACGCATTTTCTTGCTTACTAGGAGTCTTCCCGCGGCAAGAACAGTGCTTCTGGCATTGTGAAAGGGTAAATTGAGAACACGAGACAAATAGCTTTTCGCGTTAGTGTCCGTTCACGAGATTAGTGCAGGCCGTGTGGCGGAGGCCGCAATATCAGCGGTCTCTTTGGAACTACAGATGAGCTTGAATTCTGTCTGCAACCACATGCACCCGTAAGTGCATAATATTCCGATATCAATATGCACCGGCACTTAAACGTGCACGGTAGCTCAATTGCGATCAGAGCGTAGCGCTTTACTTGTCGTATATTTAGTAGTGTTGCAGAACTATCGATAAATTGACTATCGATAGTATCGATAATTTTTTTGAAACTATCGATAGTGCTACTATCGACAAACTATTGATAGTGCAATCGGTAGTACGATCGTTAATATTACTATAGCGATATTACTGCCAGGCGTGTTTATTGCTTTCTTTTGACGTATTCGGCTTTCACCCACAAAGACTGTTAGCAACGTTTGACGCAGACCGCGCCGTTATGTTTGAAAAGCTTCACAATTGTTTGAGATCATTCTGTTAAAATTACGCGCCGGACGCGAATAGTCAAGTTTATTCGAGAGCTTACGCAAGCACCAGTGATAACGCTGGAAGGTTTCGTGACTGATGTATAAAGGACGACGCGTTCTACCGATGACCAGATTACTCAACGGCTGACGACTGCTCCCGCCAGTATTAGTGCGCAGCGTGTATCGCTTGCAATTTTAGTTTTCATTTTCTGGGCACAAGTTCGCCCAAATAAAGAGCGCCGCATTTCCTAGTCTTGCTGCAGCATTCTTCACCGTCACAACCACGTGACAATACTAACGATAGAGGTGTGAATAATGATGCGGTTGCTGGCCGGCCATATTGTCAAAATATTTGCGGTAGCCTACTACCAGCTTCGCTTAATTTATGAGCAATTTTTGGCAGAGAAATTAATTATTTCTGCAGTAAAAATGGAGGAATATATCCATCAATAAATTCGTATCCAAAAGCAACCAGTTACACCTTACAATTAACTTCTTGATATTTTTTTATTTTGAAATTATAAAATGGAATATAAATTTGAAGCCTCGCAGTCCCACCACATGTAAAGGCTTCCTTTCCGCTACAGCTGAACAGTTTGACTTTATGATCATGTGTCAGCAAAGGACTCTGGTGAAGAACACAAGCATTTCAACTTTCTTTCCCTTCAGCCTGGTCCTCCGGCTGCACTGTGTACCATGCGCGCGGGGAACCAAGTTTATTCTGCAGTGAGTCGGCGCTGTTGATTTTATACTATCGATAGTACCATCGAATTTTAAATGCGAAGCATTTCTTAGCGAATTCTGCGACTTTGAGCGTATCTATCTATCTATCTATGTCACAAATTAGCGTGTTATAAAGAGCGCGCGCGGCCGCTTTCAAGCAGCTGCGAGACAGAACGGCGCGAGCCGCGCGCCCAACAAGCGCGAAAGACGAAAAAAAAAACAATCATCAAAAGACGCCGGCGCGCCGCATCCTCCTCACCCACTGGAGCCAGAAGCAGACAACACGATCAACGCCCGGCAAAGCCTGGATGTTTCTAGAAGGAAGAGATGACGCATCCGCGAGCGATGCCGCCGCGATTCGAACCTACGAGAAAGCTCTCGCCCTTTCCCCAAGCTTAGCCGTACTACGCGCCGGAGAACACTCCCGACGCTTCTAGAAACCAGGGGAGAAGGGATAAAAGCATGCGACGGCGAGCAGTCAAGCAGTAGTGCAGTCAGTGAGAGGGTCAGTGAAGGGAGTGGACAGGTCAGTGAAGGAGTGGCGCGGTGATGATGAAGTTATGCGAAATGTGGCTCCGTTAGCCAAAGAAGACGTGTTTATGATGGTGTGCGGTCAGTCGATCGTGGATGTGGAAGAATCCGATGACGACGCCGTGTGAGCCGTGACAAGTCACGACGACGGTTGAGCTACGACGATCAACGCTGGAGCTGGTGTGAGTGTTTCCTTGAAGAGAAGCATTCGATTACCGTCCAAGTATTGTGGACTGGATACGCCATTATCTATTCAGGAGCTTTAACTGTCGTTGAATAGTTGTAATGCATGCGATTGCATTCGTAGCGTGTGATCTGTTTGTTTAGCTCCCGTTGTGTAAACACCATCTGAATTATATTGTGAAGTTGTAACTGGTACCAGCCGAGTGTGCATGTGTTTGTATTATTTGTATTGCCTTAATTGAGAACAGGCACGTAGGCAAGGGGGGGGGGGCGGGCCCCCCCACTCGAAATTCGTCCAGCCTTTTATGTTCCCGGGCAATTTTTTTTTTCTTTTTGCCATGAAAAGACTTTCTTTCGAATAATTAGGCCATGCCCCCCCCCCCTCCCCCCCCGCCCCCCGAAAAAAAATCCTGGCTACGTGCCTGACTGAGAATATATTTCGTTTTCATTTGTGTTGTCGACTCTCGGCTCTGACTCGGTCTTTGGACCACAACCGGCGTTCACTGGCGCACCAAAGGACCAACTCTAAATTGTCCGCGCTTTCGTGGTGCGTTTTCGGAGGGCCTTGACGCCAGCCCTTAGAATCCGCCCGACAATTGCCAACCCGATTAACGGGATCAGTGACAATTATTCTGGCGTCCGCGACACAGGACCTTTTTGGTGCACAGTGTGTCCAAAGTAGGGAGAAAGAGCCTTGAGACGTTGATAGTGCTTTCGTGACGGTTTTTGAGTGTTGCACCGCGTTCTCGCTAACCTGTGTGCAGAGAGTGTTTTGGTATTCGAAAGTTAGGCAGAGGTATTGTGCACGCGGCTAGGTTTTATTGACGGGCATCATGGATCTCGAGAAATTAGTTGCCCTTGGTGAGAAGATGGGTATGTCTGGGACCGAACTGCGAAAGTGGGTCAGCCAAAAGGAAAAAGAAGAAAGAGAACGAGCTAAGGAAGAAAGAGAGATGAAGGAACAACAGCTGAAAGCAGAGCTTGAAAGAGAGAGGTTGGCAGCTGAGAGGGTCAAGGAAGAGAGAGCAGCAGAGCTGGAGAGAGAGAGGCTAGCAGCTGAGAGGGAGAAAAGAACAAAGAGAGGCGCAGATGGCTGAGAGAGAAAGGCAACGGCAGCACGAATTGGAACTCGAACGGCTCCGTTTGCAGCAGCGCATAGAGACTCCCGTCCAGGCTAGAGTGGAGAGCAGCGAAAGGGAAGATCATAGCTTCCGTTTGAACCCAAGCAAACTGCTTGTGGCGTTTGATGAGAGGAAAGATGACCTTGATGCATACCTGCACAGGTTTGAGACAATAGCTAGAAGCCAAAATTGGCCGGAACAGCAATGGGCAACTGCTTTGAGCACTTGTTTGAGTGGCGAAGCGCTCAGTGTGTACGGTAGGATGACACCTACCGATGCAGCTAATTACATGAAAGTGAAAGCTGCTTTGCTGAAGCGATTTCGATTCACCGTGGAAGGCTTCCGTGACCGGTTCCGTACGGGAAAGCCAGCTGATGGCGAGATGGCAACGCAGTATGCCGCGCGACTAAGCCATTATTTTGACAGGTGGATCGAACTTTCAGAGACGGCACAGGAGTACGGTGAGCTTAGAGAGCTTCTTATCAGAGAGCAATTTCTCACCAGTTGCCACCCGAGCCTGTCGCTGTATCTGAAAGAGAGGAGAGCTAGATCGCTTGAGGACATGCTTGAATTGGCCGATCAATTCTTGGAAGCACAAGGTGGCACGAATCTAGCCAAAGTAAAAGAGGAAGTCCACGAGGAGTCGAAGAAATCGGCACCTGACGAAAACAAGCGTGCACCAGAGTGTTCCGCGATGCTTTCTGTGTAACCGCGTGGGTCATCGCGCTAACAGTTGTCGGACCAACTTCTCACGCCCCAGTGTGATGAAGTGTTTTAAATGTGGTCAGACTGGCCACAAAGCAGACGGATGTCGAATCGATGTGAGTAAAGCCCACCAAGCAGCTTGTGCGTATGCCCCGCCAAAAGAGGAAGCGGAAGGGACCAATGATGAATTGGCCGAACTGAAAAACGGGAAGAAGATGCATTTCATTGGTGCTGCGGTGACAACAGACTCAACTAAAGGAATGCCGACACTTAAGGGGAAAGTTGGTAGAAGGGAAGTCACGGTATTAAGAGATAGTGGGTGCTCCACTGTTATCGTACGAAAGAAATTGGTCCGAGAGAGTGACTTCACAGGCAATTCCACCCCGGTTCGCTTGCTTGATAGTTCCATTCGAATGCTTCCCGAAGCCAAGATTGAAGTTGAGACCCCTTACTTCAGCGGGGGTGTTACTGCCCTGTGCATGGATAACCCCCTGTTTGACCTAATCGTGGGAAACATCGATGGAGCTCGAGGGCCATACGATCCTGAACGTTTGGGAGAAGCCCCAAAGATGGAGCCCTCGTCAGTTCAGGAACCGCGACGAAAAGAAACCGCGGAAGAGAATCTCAGGAAAGATGTCACCGGAGCTCACACTGAAGCCGAGGCGTCAGAGAATGGCAACAATGGAGCACCAACGGTCGCTGTACCGCCAGTGAAGACGCGCCGAGCAGGTGACATTGCAACTGAGCGGCCACCGTCATCTGCGGCTCAAAAGATGACGAAGGTGGTCGTCCAAGCAAAACACCACGGCGCGCAGAAGTCGGCGAAGCACCGCGAACGTTCTAACGAACGCGACCACGCCTTGCCGGTGTCGAATGTGTCGACGGCAGCAGAGACGCACCCTCCGGCACCGTCAAATGGAACGGCTCGCAAGAAAAAGAAGAGGAACAAAAAGAGAGCGAGCGAGCACCGAAAGAAGGAGCGCAAGCGCGACACGATGATGACAGGATAGGGTGTTGGAATTGAGTTTGAAGTGTTTTTGAGTTTGAATGTGGTTGAAGTGTTTTGAATGTGTTGTATTATTATACCCAGTGTCGAGTGTGTATAGCTAGTGAGCCGAAGAGCTACTTGCGTTATTTTATGTGTACAATGATATTGATATAACTGTATAAGCGTTGTAAACGAAGAACTTTGTTTTGTGCGTTCGCATTGTTTATATGAAATGTATGATGGCGTTTTGTACTTATGTACTTGTGTTTATCTTTCATGTGTTGTGACATTGAAATGCCCTGTGAATTGTATTGATATTTCTATTATGAATGTGACGCGCATTTTGTGTGGACTGAATTATGGACTCTGTATGTGGGACATTTTTGGTTATGTGCATGTGCGCGCTAATTTGTGTTGTTTGAATATGTGATAATATTCTTGAAGTGGGGGGCAGTGTCACGAATTAGCGTGTTATAAAGCGCGCGCGCGGCCGCTTTCAAGCAGCTGCGAGACAGAACGGCGCGAGCCGCGCGCCCAACAAGCGCGAAAGACGAAAAAAAACAAACATCAAAAGACGCCGGCGCGCCGCATCCTCCTCACCCACTGGAGCCAGAAGCAGACAACACGATCAACGCCCGGCAAAGCCTGGATGTTTCTAGAAGGAAAAGGTGACGCATCCGCGAGCGATGCCGCCCCGATTCGAACCTCCGAGAAAGCTCTCGCCCTTTCCCCAAGCTTAGCCGTACTACGCGCCGGAGAACACTCCCGACGCTTCTAGAAACCAGGGGAGAAGGGATAAAAGCATGCGACGACGAGCAGTGAAGCAGTAGTGCAGTCAGTGAGAGGGTCAGTGAAGGGAGTCGGCAGGTCAGTGAAGGAGTCGCGCGGTGATGGTGAAGTTATGCGAAATGTGGCTCCGTTAGCCAAAGAAGACGTGTTTATGATGGTGTGCGGTCAGTCGATCGTGGATGTGGAAGAATCCGATGACGACGCCGTGTGAGCCGTGACAAGTCACGACGACGGTTGAGCTACGACGATCAACGCTGGAGCTGGTGTGAGTGTTTCCTTGAAGAGAAGCATTCGATTACCGTCCAAGTATTGTGGACTGGATACGCCATTATCTATTCAGGACTTTAACTGTCGTTGAATAGTTGTAATGCATGCGATTGCATTCGTAGCGTGTGATCTGTTTGTTTAGCTCCCGTTGTGTAAACACCATCTGAATTATATTGTGAAGTTGTAACTGGTACCAGCCGAGTGTGCACGTGTTGGTGTTATTTGTATTGCCTTAACTGAGAATATATTTCGTTTTCATTTGTGTTGTCGACTCTCGGCTCTGACTCGGTCTTTGGACCACAACCGGCGTTCGCTGGCGCACCAAAGGACCAACTGTAAATTGTCCGCGCTTTCGTGGTGCGTTTTCGGAGGGCCTTGACGCCAGCCCTTAGAATCCGCCCGGCGATTGCCGTCCCCATTAACGGGATCAGTGACAATCTATCTATCTATCTATCTATCTATCTATCTATCTATCTATCTATCTATCTATCTATCTATCTATCTATCTATCTATCTATCTATCTATCTATCTATCTATCTATCTATCTATCTATCTATCTATCTATCTATCTATCTATCTATCTGTCTGTCTGTCTGTCTATCTATCTATCTATCTATCTATCTATCTATCTATCTATCTATCTATCTATCTATCTATCTATCTATCTATCTATCTATCTATCTATCTATCTATCTATCTATCTATCTAGCCGCCTACGACTTTGTGCTCTCCTGGCCGTTTCGTTAATCGGATGTATACCAAAATTGGTGTGTCATAACATGGCCTTATTACGAACATAAATGACAGGTCACATCATGAAAATCGTGACACGCATGTCATGAACAGCATGATTTACATTCCACGACCTTAGGCTCTTGCGGCCGTTCCGTTAACTTCATATACACCAAAATTGGTACGGCGTGACAAGAATTCAAGACGAACTGGTCCTAACATGCAAATCATGACGCGCATGTCATGTGCAGCATGATTTACATGACGTGGTCTCTGGGTGCTCGCGGCCGTTTAAATGAAGGGATATATACGAAAACTGGTATGACGAGACATTTCTGCGTGGCGAACGTAACTGACACGTGGTAACATAAAAATCCTGACATGCATGTCATGTATGACATCATTTACATGCCACGCTCATGGCGCACTCGCGGTCGTTTCGCTCGATTGATATACACCAAAATTGGTATTGTGCTATGTGACTGTATGAAGAACATGAATAACAGGTCGTAGCATGAAAACCATGACATCCATGACGTATGTCATGATTTACATGCCACGCTCATGGCGCATTTGTGGCCGTTTCGCTTGCGTGATATACACCAAAATTGGTATTGCGCGACACGACCGTATGACGAACGTAAGTGAGAGGTGGTAACATGAAAATCATGACGTGCAAGTCATGTACAACCTGATTTACATGCCACGCTCATGGTGCGCTAGCGGCCGTTTCAGTAGATTGATATACACCAAAATTGGTATTGCGTGAAGTGACTGTATGAAGAACATGAATAGCAGTTGGTAAGATGAAAACCATGACATGCATGTCATGTATGTCATGATTTACATGCCACGCTCATGATGCATTCGCGGCCGCTTCGCCAGCTTGATGTACACCAAAATTGGTATTGCGCGCAGCGACTGTATGACGAACGTAAATGAGACATGGTAACATGAAAATCATGACATGCATGACATGTACGACATGATTTACATGCCACGCTCATGGCGCACTCGTGGTCGTTTCGCTTGCATGGTATACACCAAAATTGGTATTGCGCGACGCGACTGCATGACGAACGTAAATGAGAGGTGGTAACATGGAAACATGACATGCAGGTCATGTACGACATGATTTGCAAGCCACACTCATGATACATTCGCGGCCGTTTTCCTAGCTTGATATATACCAAAATTGGTATTGCGCGACGTGTCTGTATGACGAACATGAATAACAGGTGGTAACATGAAAACCGTGACATGATGTCATGTATGTCATGATTTACATGTCGCGCTCAGGGTGCATTCACGGCCGTTTCGCTGGCTTGATATACACCAAAATTGGTATTGCGGGAAGCGACTGTATGAAGAATGTAAATGAAAGGTGTTAACATGAAAATCATGACATGCATGTCATGTATGGCATGATTTACATGCTATACTCGTGGTGTACTCGCCGCCATTTCGCTCGTTTGATATACACCAAAATTGATATTGCGCGATGTGACTGTAGGACGAACATAGATGAGAGGTCTTAACATGCGAATCATGTTATGTATGTCATGTACGGTATGATTTACATGCCACTGCCATGGTGTGCTTCCGGCCGTTTTGTTAAGTGGATATATACCAAAATTGGTATGGCACGACACAAGTGCGCGATGAACATAAGCGACAGGTCATGCATTGTATATACCAGAATATGCGTTTCATTGGCATGATGTATACTAGATTGTGGATGCATGCGTGCATGGCAAACATGCGATATATGGTGGACTAGATGCCATGGCATGAATGATTTCATTTGGCTCAAAGACAAACAAAGCGATGTATGCAGCTCTTTGCTGGCTGCTTCGCATTACATCGATTCCCACAGTGCGTGGGATCTGCCGAATTTTTTAGTATCGATAGCGCTATCGATAGTATTTTTAATGCGAAGCATTTCTTTGCGAACTTCTGCGTGTTTGAGCGTATCTATCTATCTAGCCGCCTACGACTTTGGGCTCTCCTGGCCGTTTCGTTAATAGAATATACACCAAAATTGGTATGGCGTAACGTGACTTTATGGCGAACGTAAATGACAGGTCATAACATGAAAATCATGATATCCATGTCATGAACGACATGATTTACATGCCACTGTTTTGGTGCTCTTGCTGCCGTTTCGTTATTTTGATATATACCAAAATTGGTATGGCGTGACAAGAGTGTATGACGAACATGAGTGACAGGTCCTAACGCGCAAATCATGACACGCATATCATGTACTGCATGATTTACATTCCACGCTCATGGTGCGCTCGCGGCCGTTTCGCTAGCTTGATATACACCAAAATTGGTATCGCGCCGCGTGACTGTGTGACGAACACAAATACCAGGTGGTAACATGAAATTCATGACACGCATGTCATGCACAGTATGACTTACGTGCCACGCTCATGGCGCGCTGGCGGCCGTTTCGCTAGCTTGATATACACCAAAATTGGTATCGCGCGACGTGACTGTGTGGCGAACACAAATAACAGGAGTTCACATGAAAATTATGACACGCATGTCATGCACAGTATGACTTAGTGCCACGCTCATGGCGCGCTGGCGGCCGTTTCGCTAGCTTGATATACACCAAAATTGGTATCGCGCGACGTGACTGTGTGATGAACACCAATAACAGGTGATAACATGAAAATCATGACACGCATGTCATGCACAGCATTACTTAAGTGCCACACTCATGAAGCTTTGGCGGCCGTTTCGCTAGCTTCATATACACCAAAATTGGTATCGCGCTACGTGACTGTGTGATAAACACAAATGACAGGTGGTAACATGAAAATCATGATACGCATGTAATGTACAGCATGACTTACGTGTCACGCTCATGGCGAGCTGGCGGCCGTTTTGCTAGCTTGATATACACCAAAATTGGTATCGCGTGACGTGACTGTGTGACGAACTTAAATAACAGGTGGTAAACGAAAATCATGATATGCATGTCATGTAGGGTATGAATTAGATACTATGGTCATGGTGCACTCCAGGCCATTTTGTTTGCTGGATATATACCTAAATTGGTATGGCATGACAAGAGTGCGTGACGAACATAAATAGCAGGTCACGCATCGTATATATGCAGCAGAATATATGTTTCATTAGCATGGAATATACCAGATTATACACGCATGCATGTATGACAATCTCGCGATATATAGCGAACTAGATGTCATGACATGAATGACTTCATAAACCTCAATGACAAACTGGACGATGTATGCACCTCTTTGCTGGCTGCTTCGCATTACCTCGATTCCCACACTGCGTGGGATCTGCCGATTTTTAGGGGCGAAGCTCCTCTTAGTCTACCCTTGTCACGTCTCCGTTGTCCGGCGTAACCACCTTTGCAAACTGCCCACTACTTCGTCTTTGCAAACATCCCACCACGATCCATCACCGATCCATTACTTCACCGACCATAAAGCCGTTATAATGAAGGGGGAACGGAAGCCACGCGTAGCTACCACTTACGTTTAATAAAATTTCTTGTTTAAAATATACAGTGTTTGTCACGTCTTTGATGTTGTACTGGGCTATCGCTTTGATTACTGCTAGGCGAAACCACTGAAGATTTCACGCTGTAAGCATGATTGCTTCAGGAGCTTCGCCCAAGCTCTTCATTCACCCGTGGATATGCTGTGAATTTTTCTTTCACCATCGATAGTTCGATAGTGACTCAACTATTGATAGTATCGATAGTACCATCGATAGTTCTGGATCACTAATATTTAGTCCATAAAAACTTTAAATAAACCACTGAATGTAGCTCTAAATCCAGCGCCAATTCTGCTGTTATATATAATGTAGCGCTAATGTCTTTCTTGTGTAGGTCTTGGTGTACTTCTAAATCGTGCGCGTAATGCAGCTTCACTACCATGAAAACTGAGGAAATGCGTAGCACGGGCAACCCAGCGATTTCCTTGGCAATTGCGCGCTTGCCGAGGCGGTGGCGCCCTTTCTTGCGCGGCGCAGGTCTCAACCGGATGTTTCAGAAGTGTTTTTCGCAATTTTAAGTTATTGCGATTAATTCTTCGTCATTTCTGTATATTATTTTATACCCCCTTAATTTATTTTGCACTGGTTTTGAGCATTGCTAGCCTTGTTTTAGGCCTGTATTGGCCAATGCGAGACCATGCGACATGGGACAGTGGATAGACGACAAGCCGGGCACCTGGAGTGCTACGCACTTAAAACAAATAATAATGACAGTAATGCCAAGGAAAGTATAGGGGATGTTATTTGTAATAATTGGGATATAAATGTGAAGAAAGTAAAGTGGACGAAAAGATAACATGCCGCCGACAGGGACCGAACTTGCGACCTTCGAATAACGCGTCCGATGCTCTACCACTAGATACGGTGGCGGTCAGCCTCCGTCCACTTTATAGGGTATATATGTGCATTTAAACCTAGGAGTGTTAGTCAGCGCCGATCGCAGCCATGGCGGCGAGTGTAGTAAACTCTTTTTCTGTCTTTTGGCAGAAAAAGAGTTTTCAGAAAAAGAGGCAGAAAAAGTTTTCAGAGACAAAGACGGAAAAAGAGTTTTCTTTGGCAGAAAAAGAGTTTGAACGGAACTAAAACCGAAACGAAAAACATTTCGTTCCGACACCCTGCTTAAAACAGCAAATGAAGCTGCATTTTAGTCACTGATGTGCCATATGTGAACTTAATCTCACTATACAGCAGAGACACTCTTTTTTATTAAGAATCTTTTTTTCTTTGGCAGAAGGGCGGAGTAAGAGCAAACGAGGGAATTGATTTTCCTTTCAGAATTGATAGACAGCAGAGCAGTGCAAAATGAACCGAGGGGTTATTCTCCATTCGAAACAGACGGCTAACTGCTAGCGTTCCTTCAATTCGGGATGTTAGCAGAGCAGCCACAAACTGCCGTCCCTTCCGGGAAATGTTACGACGGTGACGCAACGTGGAAGGGCGCTTCCCACTTGATCAACTGCCCCGTCATAGTTTATACAGGAGGGCAACCGGGGCTGGAGGAAACACCCGCGCGGCACTCGTCGTGTCCCTTCCGATCTAAAACCACTGCTGCTCAGCCTCGGGCCGAAACGAGCCGAGGGTATGCGAGTCGCGTGCCGCGGCCAACTGGGAATAGAGAACGGAGGGTTCAAGGTGGAGAGGGGAGGTCGGACAGGTCTGTGCTGCGTGCGGTCGCAGCGAAGCGCCTGTTCCCGGCCGCGGGCAGCCATCCAGGACACGCGCCTCTGGCGGCGACAGGCCGTGTTTGCCCGCGGGCGAGAAGCAGGGGCCGCCGCCCTCGCACGCCCGCAAAGAGGAGGATGCAGCGAGGATGTGAGAGGACTAGTGTTGAGGGTGGCCGGGAACGCAGCTCCGCGGCCATCCTTTGTCAGCCATCCAGCTCCCGGAAGAATACGGCGAGCGGATGCAGGGGCGTGCGGGGGCTGCCGCTGTTCGGGCAAACAGTGAGGCGGAGGAGACAGAGGAGACGAGCCGCGCAGGAGGAACAAAGGCCGCGCGCTCGGGCCCGGGTCAGAGCACGGCTCTTGTAGGCGGACAGCTAGGATGCTGGCTCCGTGGGCGCTAGAGAAAGGTTGCGGGGGAGGGAGATGGTGGGGCTTTGGAGCGGCAGTGCGCCAACGCCGCTGAGTAGAGCTGCGGAAAAGATGAAGGGGGGAGGAGGGGCGCAGCCTGATCGCCTTTCGGCCATGCACGGAAGTCGAGTCCCGTTAAGAGCGCTAGCGGGAGAAGGCGGCGTGAGGGAGAGAGAGCACTCCCGCTTGATGCGGGGCAAGCAGCAGCAGCTCGTCCTGCCATCGCACGCTTCGCTTCTGCTGCTTCTCTCGCAGCGGGAAGCCGGCGGCGGCAAAGCACGCACACACAGCGGGGGCCAGCGCTGCAGAGAGGCGCGGCGGCTGGCAAAGGAGATAGGGAAGGGCGCGCTCGTTTCCTGCCCGCAGCAGCAGCCGCCGTCGGGGAATGCGCCGCGCTGCACTTTCGCACGCGCGCTGCCACCGTTGCCAGTGCAGCTCGCGCACGCACGCACACCGAGCCCTTGGATCACGCAGGGCGCGTTTTGCTCGGCCGCGCCGCGCTCGAATGGCTCGTCGGCTGCTGCCGCTATCGCGGTCCGCTATGCCGAGCAGCCAGTGGCAACCTGTCCTGTGCCATCCCAAGGGTGCTCATTTCTCGCCGACGGCGGCTCTTATCCGGGCGAGCTGCCTCTGCTCGGGGAAGCCATCCGGTCGGCCGTGAGGCCCAGAACACTGCGAGATAAGGCCTGGCGGTGGAAACCGTGGCATACGCGCACATACTACCCAGCCTGCTCGTACGCTCTAGGCGACACCATGGAGGCCGTTTCAACCCGCATCACGAGCACCTGCAGTTCATGCATCTCTTAATAAAGGTTCGCCAGCCATGCGACCACTTCGATTGGCTGTGATTGACTGGGGAACAGAGTTGTATGCGTTACCGAATAAAAGTAGCTAAATACGTTATTCGTTAAGCTAAAGAAAAAGGAACGCGTTACCGCCCTACGTTACCCATAAGAAAAGTTAACGCGTTACCGTTACCGAAAAAAAGTAACGGACGTTACTTCTACCGTTATTCCATGGTCAGAAATCTTAATCAGTGCATCTTCGCAGCAGGAGCCTACAATAGCACCTTTATAAAGCTCTTATTTATATTTCACATAAAAGTTCTAGCCCAAACAAAAATTTTGCCCATGGAACTCGTTTAACGATAATAGTTCGCACAAATGCGATGTACCTTGGCAGTACTATATATGGCCTAAAGTTGCCGGTACAGTTACATGGGATGACTTCTGACTCTGTGGCACATGGCGAAGCCATTTTTCGCAGTGGGACGTTACACAAAAGTGATCGATTTCATCATCAACGCTCTCCGCAAAGAAAACATCACTGAACATATTTACGGTAACTATGACGTCGTCGTGCTTCCACTTACAATATAAACGGGCAAATTTTAAGCAACGCTTCAATGACATAACCCTGGACCAAACATTTGCGCCGATTAACAATTTCTTTTATTCAATTTAACCTGTATAATTAATGCAAATATTGCGACCCTGCATATGAAGGTGCTCAGGGTTAGCCTTGCTCGCTCAGGAATTCAGTAACCAGACACGTAGTCGCCGTTGCAAATATCAAGATGCAAAATTCACTTTGAATACTAAGTTTATTAACAGTGCTAAAATATTACAGGGACAACTTCCTAACGTAACTACAAATTGTTGATTGTGCATTTCAAAGCTGCCATCGGAGAGCTTGACTCGCTCCTTAACGAATACGTCCGCGCCAACGTTAAATAGGAGCTCGACGGATGCGCTATGTGTTACTCGTGTATTCAGGCCACGATGCGCACACAACTGCTACGCTTACAAAAATACGTCGATCCACCTTGTAACGCTTGGCTGAGAGCCAATAACTGCGGCATAGACAACTACTCCCTGATTGCTTCGCATGAAACCGATTCCCACATGGCCTGCGATCTGCCGAATTTCTTTCTGTTTACTTCCCCTCGCTCGTCTTGTGATTTTCTTTTTTGTCTCTCTGTCTCCCTTCCCCAGCACAGGGTTTCAAAATGAATATTTACTTCCACTTAATCTTCGCGCTTTCGTATCTCATATCTCCCTCTTTCTTTTACTCCTCTGGCAGTAGTTGATCGCAAGATTGCTGGTCATAAAGTAGTGAGAATAATGAATGGACGCACGAAATACAGGTTGCTCAAGTGCATGTAGTCAAAACTGATGTCCGCTCCTCAGTTGCCTCTCGCGAGGGTGCGCGAAAAATGAGTGTGTCGGTGGAACAAGGGGCAGCATAAAAAAAAAAACAGGAAATAAGAACTAAGAGCAGCGTGACAGGTGCCGACAGCAATCAAGGGGCCGACAGGAAGAGCCTAGAACGCGCAATAAAGTGAAAGCGCGATCAACGAATTAATCGAAGAACAACTATGTCGAGGAATTTCTGTCTTGCACTCTCGAGTCTTCGCTCGTTGTCACGAAGCAAGCCTAGCCTTCAATCGCTCTGCTCCAAAGAACTCCAACTCCCCGAGCGACGCAGTGACCTGGACGCGTAGGAATGGGGCTTAACGCGCGCCTCGGCGAGATTGGGCCCAGTTATTTCCAGACGGTCGAAAGACCTGCCGCGCAGCCGATTCAATCTCTGTCTCAACGGAGCGGCGACGTATAATGGAGGAGAGAGGGAGGAGCCGCGGCGCAAGGAGAGAGATAGACAAAGCGTGAGTTTTAAGAGTGGCAGCAGTGTGGAGGTGGCAAGACAGCGTTCGCGGGCGTGTCGTGGGCTCGCGACTCCCCTCCCTCGCATAGCTGCCACGCAGCCGACAGCCTCGATCGCCAAGTGAGGAGCCGCGCGCTGAGGTAATGAAGTTAGGCGCCGCCCGGAGACCGTCACAGTGCTCACCCGTCGCGCACTATTTTTTTTTTTTTTACGGGCGTTTACATAGACTGGCTAGAGGTGGAGTACGCGGCCAGTCGTCGGTAGAGTTACTGTATATGCTACCTTTAGGTAGCAGAGTTGCGCATCTGTCTTCCAACGCCGCTAGCAACCATGCATTGCGGAGAAGCTGCCGCTTGGGCCAATTTTTTTTATTTCTTGACGCCGCCGCTGCAGCGAACTGAATTAACACTAGCCATCGACAGCCAATGTTTATCGCCGGTCTTCGACACGCCAGACAGGTTAATCAGCGACACGGTTGGCAAGTCGCCTGCAAAAATGAAGTGCGATTTCACCGCATAGCTGTGGTTGCTAGCCGGACCAATGCGCAACTCTGCTACCTAAAGGTAGCATATACAGTGACTCTAGTCGTCGGAAGCGATGATTGGAAGTATGCGTAGTCGCGGTAGCGCACAGAGAACCCGATCGAAGCCAAACGCGGCAACAACGCAACCGAAGCCTGTTCAGCTCGTTTGTCGGTGTACACGAACTGTCGCCAATTTTTCGCTTTTTCTAATTTTTCGTACTACCGGTGTTTGCATTATTATTGTGTTTTTAAACCCACTGGAGGAGTGCTCTTCGGAGCGCTCACTGGCGGACGAACCCATGCACAACCGCCATGTTTCAGTCAGGCTAACTTCGCCTCAAGCGTACTCTTCCTGCGGAGAAGCAAGCTTTTATGAACACCGTCTAAGCAGATAAGTACGCACACAGGGTCAAGTTTTGGTGCAAGCATCGCATAAATGCTGCCTAGTCTTTACAGATAGAATTCAGCAGAATTAAAAAAAAAATTTAGAGTAGAGCTGGTGTAAGACTTCCAAGCTTCATTGCTCTGCTGGAGCCACTCGTAAGTCACGTTCAGTTTGTTGATTTTTGCAGGTTCGGAGAACTTGACTACAGACGGGCACATGTAAAGGGCAGTCTTCAATCACATCTCTTTAATCGAGGTGATTTTAATAGTCATAAAGTTTTTTAGCCAATTGTCGTACAGCGACGGCTTGGGCACTGCGATGTTTGTAAGAAACATGTGAGCCAGTTACGTATAGTGCCGCTGTGACAAAGCCGCTTTTAAAAATGGCGGAGTGGGAAAATAGATGAGTTGCGTTGAAGAGGGTGCATACCGGCCTAACGAAAAGTACGTGAATTCCCCCAAAGAACTTGACAAATCTTTTTGTATCACGTCGCTTACGATGACGGAACGATTG
Source organism: Rhipicephalus sanguineus (assembly GCF_013339695.2). NCBI lineage: Eukaryota > Metazoa > Arthropoda > Arachnida > Ixodida > Ixodidae > Rhipicephalus > Rhipicephalus sanguineus. The sequence goes on from NC_051178.1 coordinate 60,373,572, forward strand.
ATTTGTTGTGCGCGAGTGAAAAAACACAACGTGATGTGTTCTACATGCAGTCGACAACGTTAATCGCGCACAGTGTTTAGTGCAGTGCACCATTTACAAGCGATGCCAACAAAGAGACGCCAATTCGGAATGCACCTGAGAAGCCGATCCTATGGCGTCGCAAGAACTGCGGTGTATGTCAAGAGGATGCGTGTCGCATGTGGTGCTCGCGCGTTGAGGCAATAATAGCACCTGCAAGGCGCATGGGCAGAGAAGCTTAACCGATATCTGAAAGCGCTTACACAGTGTGTGTAACAGGCACATGCTCATTCTCTAGGACTGACCACTGGCAAATATCACATCACCGAGAATTGTGATGCAAGACAACCAAAGATAGCGTTGAATGTCACGCGCTGTTCTATTAAGCGATCTGTGCGCTGTCATGTAAGCCGAGATGGTGCATGCAAGTTTTGTCAGTGGTTTATTGCTTTATTTGACCGAAAGCACACAGATTCGTTCGCTGACAATCATTTCCCATTCCAAATTAAGCAGCCCTACCTGTGGCTTGAATAAACTGTGAAATGAATCCCAACAATCACGTTACCTGCGCACTTGTCGGTTCAGAGCTTCTTGATCGAGAGATAATAATAATTAGTCGTACACTAATTAGACATTTCCATTGACTGCGCCCCACTTAGCTCTGTGACAAATATCGCGCATGAAGACGTACACCTTTTAGGTAAAAGGCGGAGGTGTGTAGTTGTTAGGTTGCACAAATGATCGCCGCGTCAATGATGAAAACAAAATTCACAGAAACTAACAACAATGATTGCCAATCTAAGAGCATAATCAGAACGCTTCAAGAAGCATATCTGGCTTCTAAAAGCATGTTGCGCTTGAAGACTGTCACAAACGAGCGCTTAAACCGCATTCGAAAGCTCGTCAAATCACTGCGCCAACAGTGCGCGCACCGCGACGCCACCAATGGTCGCTTCTCGATAGTGCACCTCCTTCACCCCTACGGAGAAGACGCCCGTCAATACAGCAAGCTCCCGCGCACGATGTAAGGTATACACTCGATCTGGAAAGTCCTAGAAATCAACGCGGCTACGACGGGCGCATGAATGTTCGAGAAGGAAATCGCTCTTTCCCAAGCCTTCTCTGTGCTACGCGCATATGATTTATGTCGAAACATCTCAATCCCGGGCGCGACTTAAGCGAGTGGAGACAGGGTGCTATTTGTACGCGTTCGGTGACAGAACGGAAGAACGAAACGTCACGAGAGGACGACAGGAAGCAAACAGCCAATAGGCGAGCTCAGGGAACTCAGAAATGTGCTCACCGCGTGAAGAAATATAGAATTATTATTGCTGAACATCAATATTGGCAGGCATTGCTTCCTTAAAGCTTGAAATTTAAGAGGGCAATGACTTTAATAATTTATTCGTGTTAATGTCTTGAGTGGATGCTAGGTGGTGTCGCAATTTGATGAGTCGTTCGGTGGTGGGGGGCTTGCTGCGATTTTCGCTAACTATCGGCACGGGATTGGAGTAAGGCCGGGCACAATGCAGGCTAATTCACTTCTATGGCCCTAGCGCTTACGTTTAGATCCAATCCAATTTGTCCGGATACCGTTTTGTATCCGTTCTTTCAGAGTGAACGGGGACTCCGCCCGTTTTGTGTCCGTTCTGTGCCAAAATGACTGACAGCACTGCCGTTTCCGATTGCTATTCTCACGTCTGCCCGTCAGACGAGCCTCGACCAATCCCGTGCGGCTCCCTGCGTACTCTAGTGACGTTTCGTTCCGTTCTGTCACAGAACGCCTACAAAATAGCTCCCCCCTCCCCCTGTGGTGCAGTCAGCAAAAGAAGTTTCTGTCACGAGAATGTGGTTCGGTCGGCCAAAGAAGACGTTTTGTGTTATTACGAGTGCCGTCATTCGGTCTTGAAAGAAGTGCTGAGAGATGACGCCGTGCGAACAGTGAAGAACGGCGTTCCATCGTCGCCGAGAGGAGACATGTAATCACCGACGGCCGAAGGGGAGCCACTGGTCAGCGCTACAGTCTACGTGGAGGAACTCATCAGGCGGTGAATATGAAACGGCTTTAAGTGTTCTTGGATATTCTCGAGTGCTTATATTTGAGCCCTATTGATTAGATATTTTCCCGCTTTTTTAAATACCATCTGAGTTGTACCAGCCAAGCGTGCATTATATGAGATGTGTGTACTGCCCTAATTGGCTCTGACTCGCTCTTTGGACCACAACCGGCGTTCGCTGGTGCGCGAGAAGAACCTACTGCTGAAGTGTCCGTGCTTTCGGGGTGCGTTTCAGGGGGCCGGCACATCAGCCCTTGGAATATGTCCGGCCATTGCTACCCCCCCCCCCCCCCACCTAAGGGGGTTGTGAAACTTGAATACGCAGATTTTTGCAGTCGTTCGACGACCATCCTTAATAATGTGTTTGCTGTCACTGTTGGAGGCTTCTGTTTTCTCGAATTTTACTCAATCGTAAGAATTTCTTGAAAAAACGGGCCAAGCGAGGGCATTAAGAAAAGCTTTTGTTCGCAAGTGCGCGCCTTCGGTAAATGAACGTCCGTCTCCGTTACTACCGTGTATGCACAGCATCAGGAGGAGCCTGAATGTTTTTGCGAACAATGCGATTTTGTGAACCTTGGGCCAAGAAATGTTCACCAGCAGGGCTCCATATACACAAAAGTTCTCACGCCAGAGTCATGCGTTAGAAATATCTGCGAATACGGGCAGTAGATGTATTATTACTATCCTCGAATTTAGGCGTCACTTCTTGACGAACGTACCCAGCAAAGGGGTTGCGCGCGAGCAAGTGCTGTTTGCATCAGTGACTTTTGTGTCACTGCGGAAAGTCTGGGCACTATAAAAAAACGGGAAAAACAGCCGAAGGAAGCCACACGCTCCCGAAGCCTACGTAATGAGTGGCAGGCTCATTATCGCGTCGGGATTCACGAGTATGAAGGCGTTCTCGCTGCCTTAAGCCTTTGTTTCGAGCCACCGTCAGGCGGACGCACATATATAGGCCATGATGACCTGTGTACAGCGCGGCATCGGCTTTGCTACGCAACGAGTGCGTGGGGACAAGGTCAGCAGGGTCACCACGTGCAACGCTGTCTTCCACGAACCACGCAGGGCAAGCACATGTCTGCTCTTAGCTCGACAAAGGCTTCTGCTGCTCACGAGGATTCGCATGTATAGGTCGTGCAAAAACGGCGCCGCTTTTCGAGGTCGCCCACCGCACGAATTATGCATTTTGTTATTCTATTTATTACACGGACAATTCAAGGTTTAGACCTCCAATTAGCGACGCTTTTCAACTTCGCGAGCTTTTCGAATATGTGTGGTGTAGTGAGCTGACGGTTCGTGAACACGATCATGCACGGTGTGTCCGTTGTTGTTTATGGTAATGATGCGATTATGTGAGAGAACTATCGCAAGTGCACAAAGATCAAAGGTACCTCTGCGCGGCCTGCCCCTCCTTTCGCGAGCGGCCGATCACCCACTCCTAGCCGTTCCCATCAAAACACACACACACACACACACACACACACACACACACACACACACACACACACACACACACACACACACACACACACACACACACACACACACACACACACACACACACACACACACACACACACACACACACACACACACACACACACACACACGAACTATAGACAGATATAGAACTACGGGGCTGTTTTCGTTCCTACAAACCTAACTGTATGTTGACATGACGGCACGTACCTATACTATAATAAAGAGCTGAGACACGGCGTGGACAAGAGAAACTGTAATATGACAGTGTAGAACCGTAAGCCTAGCTAGCGCAAACAGCAACAACGTTCAGCACGAGCCGCTCCTGTGTAGCGCTGACGATACGACTGTGTAGCTAGCTCTTCAGGGTGCACTTCTTCTTCATCACATTTTCCCCCTCGCTGAAGACGGAGCCCAGTAGGCGTTCTAAGGTGTCGTAAGAACAAGGGGTTCGTGATATGGCTTGAGGCGATCCACGTGAACACTTTCGCGGCCTCGGCGACGCAGGTCCGTAGTGGGCGTGAGGGGTTCGATGATGTAGTTAACGGGAGAAGTTTGCTGTAGCACGCGGTAGGGTCCATGGTACCGGCTAACAAACTTCGAAGAGTTACCTGGCGCAGGAGTGGGAGGCACCCAGAGCCAAACAAGAGAGTTAGGCGAAAATTGATTGTGGGGCCGTCCGTCGTCGTGTCGAAATTTCTGTAGCCCCTGTTCCTGAGTTGTAAGGGAGCGGGCTAGTTGCCGACATTCTTCTGCATATCGAGCAGCTTCGGAAACTGGTGTGCCCTCTGAGTCGGGTCGGTAGGGAAGAATGGTGTCGATCGGAGACGATGGTTCTCGGCCATAGAGTAAAAAGAAGGGAGAAAAGCCGGTCGTCGCCTGGGGTGCCGTATTGTAGGCGTACATGACGTAGGGAAGAATAAGGTCCCAGTTGGTGTGGTTAGAGGCGACATACATAGAAATCATGTCTCCAAGAGTTCGGTTGAAACGCTCGGTCAAGCCGTTTGTTTGAGGGTGATATGCGGTAGTACAGCGGTGAATCACATGACATTCAGCGAGAAGTTCTTGAATAACATCCGCGAGAAAGACGCGCCCTCGGTCGCTCAGGAGTTCACGAGGAGCGCCATGACGTAGAACAAAGCGTTGAAGCAGGAAAGACGCAACGTCACGTGCCGTTGCGGCTGGCAGAGCGGCTGTTTCTGCATATCTCGTGAGGTGGTCTATCGCCACAATAACCCAGCGATTTCCGGCGGATGTGTATGGTAGAGGACCGTAAAGGTCTATTCCAACCCGGTCAAATGGTCGCATTGGGCACGGCGACGGCTGCATTGGTCCAGAAGAGCGGCAAAGATCGGGCTTGCGGCGTTGACACTCTGTGCAAGATCGAATGTACTTTTGTACGAATGTGTACATGCCGCGCCAGTAAAACCGAAGACGTAGTCTGGCATAGGTCTTAAACAGACCAGCGTGTGCGCACTGTGGATCGGCATGAAAAGCAGCACATATGCTGACGCGGAGTTGCCTGGGTATGACAAGTAGCCATTTGCGGCCGGCAGATTGGTAGTTGCGGCGATAAAGGATGCCATCACGGATGGCGAAGTGAGAGGCTTGTCGGCGTAGTGCTCGAGATGGCGGGCGTGCGAGCGCGTCAGATAGGTAATCCATCAAAGACGCAATCCACGAATCTTTGCGTTGCTCCAAAGCCATGTCGATGGATCCTAATGGCGAACATAAGTTGTCCAGAATGGAGACACTCGCAATGTCAGTGGAAACAGGCGAACGCGAAAGAGCGTCGGCATCGGCATGCTTCTGGCCTGAGCGGTACATAACCCGGATGTCGTACTCTTGGAGCCGCAGAGCCCATCTTGCCAAGCGGCCGGAGGGATCTTTGAGGGAGGACAACCAGCAAAGTGCGTGATGATCGGTAACGACATCGAAGGGTCGACCGTACAGGTAAGGCCGAAATTTTGTAATGGCCCAGATGATCGCTAGGCATTCTTTTTCAGTTACTGAATAATTTGCTTCAGCTCTTGTTAGTGTGCGACTCGCGTACGCAAAAACATAGTCTTGGTAGCCGGGCTTTCGTTGGGCGAGGACTGCTCCAAGACCGACACCGCTAGCATCCGTGTGGATTTCTGTGGGAGCACTTGGATCGAAATGACGCAGTATGGGTGGTGTGGTCAGTAGCTGACGTAGCGTCGCAAACGCGTGATCGCAAGCCGGGGACCACGCGGACAGATTGGGGTCTCCTTGAAGCAGGTCTGTCAAAGGTGCCATAATCGAGGCGAAATTGCGAATGAATCGGCGAAAGTATGAACAAAGGCCGATGAAACTGCGCAACTCTTTTAAAGACGCAGGCCTCGGGAACTCTTTAACGGCACGTAACTTAGCGGGATCAGGGAGTACGCCATCTTTCGATACGACATGTCCGAGAATGGTCAGCTTGCGTGCCCCAAAGTGACATTTCTTTAAGTTTAGTTGAAGGCCAGCTTCAGCGAGACATCGTAAAACCTGCTCCAAGCGACGAAGGTGCGTTGGGAAGTCAGGCGCAAATACCACCACATCATCCAAATAGCACAAGCATGTGTTCCATTTGAGGTCTCGTAGAATAGTGTCCATCATGCGCTCAAATGTCGCAGGCGCATTGCAAAGGCCGAATGGCATCACATTAAATTCGTATAAGCCATCCGGTGTGATAAATGCGGTTTTTGGCCGATCATCTGTATCCATAGATACTCGCCAATAACCAGAGCGGAGATCGAGGGAGGAAAAGAACTCTGCACCTTGTAAACAGTCTAGGGCGTCGTCTATCCGGGGCAAAGGATAAACATCCTTTCGCGTTATCTTGTTTAGACGACGATAATCTACGCAAAAGCGTATCGTGCCATCCTTCTTTTTAACTAAAACAACTGGTGATGCCCACGGACTGTCTGACGGTTGAACGACGCCGCGCTTTAGCATGTCACCTACTTGTTCATCAATGACGCGGCGTTCAGTCGACGACACGCGGTACGGTCGCTGCCGTAGTGGTGGGTGAGAACCTGTGTCGATCCGGTGGCATACAGTTGATGTTCGGCCTAGACAAGTGCTGTGGCTGTCGAAAGCTGGGCGAAATTTGTCAAGGAGGCATAGAAGGTCACGGCGTTGCTGCGGGTTTAGATCGTCGTCGATGACATGGCTGAAAACGTCACCGGCCGATGCGCCAGTTAAGGGACTACAGAAGAGGGCGTTGACCTCTGATGAACCATCAGGAACGCACGTGATGGTTTCGCAAGGCTCCATTGTGCCGATACATTCACCTCGAAGCAATGTAATCGGGAATGGGAATGGATTGCCCACACGTCGGTCGTACCACCTTGAAGGGTAAGCAGAGCGGTTGGGAGCGGTGAGAGGTGGCGATGAACGAAAGCAGCGGAAGGCGTGAAGAGCGCGATACCTTCGGAGGCAGCGGAACATGACACAGGTGCCAAGACAGTAGCGTGCGGAGGGATCTGGGTGTCGTCGGTGATGACCAACTTCGCGCAGGAAAGGTGATCGCCAGCAGGTAAAGCATCGGCAAGAGATGAGAAGGCGACTTCTGCACGGGCGCAATCGATGACGGCTTGGTGACGGGACAGAAAATCCCAACCTAAAATAATATCGTGAGAACAGTGCGGAAGTAGACGAACTCGACTGTGTAGGGTACTTCTTCAATGATGAGTCTGGCAGTACACGCCGCAACAGGCTGGACGGGCTGTGCTGTGGCAGTGCGAAGAGACGGACCGTAGAAGGGGGTCATCACTTTTCGGATTGAGCGGCACAATTTTTCGGTTATGACAGATATTGCGGCACCCGTATTGATGAGAGCAAGAACAGATACACCTTCGAGAACGGCATTAATAACATTCGGCGGCGGAAGAAGAGGGCTTGTACTTTGCGACGATGACGCAGTTCTTGCCTCGGGAACTGCGCCATTTAGTTTTCCGTGTCGGTTGCAGATGGACGTCGACGCATCGGGGAGAGCGAGCGACGACGAGGAGAAGGAGAACGACGGTCAGAAGCTGGTCGAAGGCTTGGTCGTGGAAGGGGCAACTCGCGGTCTGAAGCGTAGGAGAACGTGTGGCTGTAATCAGGTGCGCGGGGGTCGTCACGTGAATGTAGTGGTCGGCGGCGGCACAGGCGTGCAACGTGTCCGGGTAGACCGCATGAAAAGCAGATTGGCCGATTGTCGGCTGTGCGCCAAGGATTGGCAACCGGATGGACCGGAGGTCGTGGCGGCATCGTGGCGTACGCAGGAGTAGACAACGGAGGCGGCACGCGGAACGTCTGTGGTCGTGGTCGTGCTGCTGCTTCGGCGTACGTCAACGGTGCGGTGACTGGTGGCGGCAGCTCTGGTGGAAGAACCTCAGACACTTGGTCTTGTATTTGGCGTTGTAGTGCGGGATTGAGCGGCGTACTTCGCTCCGGCAGGTTGGGGATCAGTGAGAGCTGGCGAGCAACTTCCTCGCGCACAAAAGCTTGAATCTGCGAGAGAAGTACGGGATCTTGCGAGGGAGTTAAGCCGGACAACGATTCCTGATGTTGGACAGGGCGGCGGGTGACGAGGCGTTGCCGGCGGAGCTCGTCATAGCTTTGGCACAGCTCAATGACTTGGGCGACAGTACCCGGGCCCTTCGAAATCAGCATCTGGAATGTGTCCTCGTCGATGCCCTTCAAGATGTGCTTGATTCTGTCCGCCTCGGCCATGGTCGCATCGACGCGTTTGCACAGGTCGATGACGTCCTCAATATAGCTGGTAAAGGTCTCGCCAGGTTGTTGAGAGCGCGACTGCAGGCGCTGTTCCGCGCGAAGCTTGCGGACAGCAGGACGGCCGAAGACTTCGCTGAACTTAGCCTTGAACGCGGTCCAGGTGGGAACGTCGGATTGATGGTTCCCAAGCCACAAGTGAGCAATGCCGGCGAGGTAAATACCGACAGTGGCCAGTTTCATGGCGTCGTCCCATTTGTTGAGGACACTCACAAGTTCATAGGTAGACAGCCAGTCGTCGACGTCGTGGTCATCAGTGCCGCTGAATATTGGAGGGTCCCGCTGACGAACCGCGCCGGAGCATGCGGTGGCCTGCGGAGCAGGTAGCGGCGGGCTTGTGTGAGTTTCGGTGGTCATGGCGGCAGGTAGAGTCCGGTTGCGCAACTCCAGGATTGTCAGAAGACCTAGCAACCTCCACCAATTATAATAAAGAGCTGAGACACGGCGTGGACAAGAGAAACTGTAATATGACAGTGTAGAACCGTAAGCCTAGCTAGCGCAAACAGCAACAACGTTCAGCACGAGCCGCTCCTGTGTAGCGCTGACGATACGACTGTGTAGCTAGCTCTTCAGGGTGCACTTCTTCTTCATCACAATACTATTGACTTTACAGTTTCACCAAGGTCCAATTCGCGCAACACGAGCACTTGTTTCGATATTTCGAGTACACCGCGACAGTTATTCGCGGGACTTACGGGGGCGTTCATGTCTGTATAGAGCAGTGTCCCTGTATAGAGCAGTGTTTGTCCCTGAGCCATCATGCCTTTAGACATCCTTCTGACTTCAAGACGCTTGACGTTCTTGCAAATTGATCATTTTCAACATCTTAGGGCGTCAGAAGAGCAGCATTTAGAAACGCGTGCGCTCACAGCAATCTGACTTGTGTTTAAAAATGTACGTTTAGAAAAGAAATGCGTAAAAATTTCCACCACGAGGTCTCTTAAGGCCACAGGTTGGATAGTACTCAATATTATACTAACATACTGACCATTATTACCATGACAGCTCACGGATCACAACTTCACTGGTATAGAAGACTGTTTGTAACGTGTTGCTGCTACAATGTTCTGTAAACCACCCAGGGCCTTTTTTGTCAAAAATTGGGGGACGCCTAAGCTTCGCCTTTAAGAGTTGAACGCGATAGCGATATCCTGTTCCTAGTGCGCAGTTCGAACACTACGAGTATTTAACAGAATGCGCGCACTAAGGTGTGTGCCTTATGTAATGGGTAGCATGCTTTAAACCAGCAGCAATTATGCGCGAGAAACTTTTTCGAAGTTGCGATGCACCCACTACGTGGTCCTAAGGGAATACGCGCAGTAATGTGTGTGCCTTTTGTAAAGGGTGGCTGGCTTTAAACCACGAAGTCGTTATGATATTGACATGGTGTGACGCCCGATGGCAATGTACGCTTGTACCATGCAATATTACTGCGATATTACATCTCGTACTGTGACACCTGTATACAGGACGCGTATTTTGGGAAGCATGAAAGTTACTTTCAGTGCAGCTCCAAGTAGAGGCGTGGCTGTTAAAATAATAACCATTCGGGTGAAATGTATACGTGACGAGGTGATCGGCTCTGCGTTACGGTCCTGCATTCGCGTCTTCCACAAACTGTGCATACCAATAACAAGGAACATATCGTACGGCACTTCATCAAGAGGTGTTGGCATCAAATAACGAATAGTGTACGAATTAATTTCAAATTCTTTCTGCAGAGTTAAAAGAAGTTTACGACGAACTTGATTTCAGACCGGACTGGTACACAATATTCGCGAGGTGCTTAGCCTCGCCACCTTTTCTGTGCAACACCTGATGAAGAACTCTCCCTGGAATGAAGGACTATAAGTTAGTCTTCCAGTTTTGTGGAAGTGCTTGTACTTTCATTGTCGCTAAGTGTCTGTAGTAGTGTAACTCTACTGTTGTGATACTGTGTACTATATTCATACGCATTCTATTAAATACCATGATCAAAAAAAAAAAGTAGAGGCGTGGCTGTGTGGTAGAACACCTGCTTGACACGCAGACGGCCTGGGTTCGATTCTCACTCGGACCCAACATTTTAATTAATTATTTTATTTGCTGCTTTTTCCATTTTTCGCTCACGGACAAGATGATGATTTTTCGCTCACAACCAACGGCCCCGACGCCGACGACGGAATTTCTGCGATACGAGCTCTTTAACGCTATCGCGTTAATATCATCGTTCTATATCTATAGTGTAGGCTCACACAACACTCGTTTGCTTATAGTGTGGATTGGTGGCGGTAAAATTGGGATACAGAGCAAAGAAAAAAAATAACATAAAAACCAAAGTTCTTCCACTGTAGAACGCACAAGGTTCACCTACGAATTCAATTTTTTTTTCGCGGTAAAAAGTTTAATGCAGTAGGCGAAACATTTGGCCGCATTAAAACTGAACTTGTTTAACTGCATGAAAAAAACTGAGCATTGCTCAGAGCGCAAAGAAGACGCTCATAGCATCCATTTACCTATCCATCCCTCCATCCATCCATCCATCCATCGCGCGTACGCGCATGAATTAGTGAGCAGCGCGGTCACACCTCCGGGGACGTGTCGTATAGCTCAGCACCCGTTATTAGCATACAATGAACGCATGAAAGGCGAAGCGGCCTGCGGCTGACATTCGTCTTCCGTCGTATGCGGCGCAAGGCCGAACACGATCGAGGGCGGTGCGGCCGCCTCCTGTATCCTCGTCTTCTCTGCGATGCCCTATAGGCATCGGCCGACAAACGCCGGGTATCTCTGGCCGGAAGTCGTGCTTCGTACGCTGCATGCGCGTCGCGTCTCGCCATTGTCGGGCCATGAGTCTGATTTCTGCTTATCCTTCAAAAACTGAGTCGTAGACTTATATCCACACGAGAAAAATTTAGGAACAAGACAAGAAGTGTAATACAGGCAGTGGCTGTAGCCAGGTGCATTAGCTGACATTTTTTCGCAAGCGGCCCGCGCACAGGGCTGGTAGAAGAGTGGTATCTGAAAATGCAAGTAATTTGATACTTTCGGCGTGTTCACTGTTTGAAGTCTGTGTTCCGGATTTGCGAGCCATCAATACGAACGTTGTTCATGTTAGCTCCAAAGACAGATCAAGGACAGGTCTTTACGCGGAAGCACCTTTTTTTTCCCTCCGCTGTTCCGCCTATGACATTCACGGATCTTCGAATATTTTAATATACCGCTCGTAGGCTGCTTCTGCATGGGAAAGGAATTTGTACACCATTACATTTAGGCGCCCACTCTAGGACGGGTTATACCAGAAAGACGCTCCTGTAGAGTGTTTTAGATGCACGTGAAGGAACCGAAAGATGACACAAAGAATCGGTAGACATCCACTGCACGTCGCCTTCTATATCATTTGTGTCTCATCATCTGTATCTATAATGACATTCTTTGTTCGAGAAGTCTTCGTCACAGCAGCGATATCCTACTATACGGCGTTATACCCTATGAACCACATAAGCAATCAGTACTACCGTGGCGCTCTCGTATCTGAAAAGTCATACCTGAGGAAAAAAGCTAGTTATCAAAAGCGACTCCCGGTTCTATATAGCAGAGACTTATTCGAACATTCTGTTAAAACTGCAGTGTCGCACAACAAACCGCGTGGCTTCCCAGGGTGTACAATATTTTACAGTGGGGCCCCATGTGTTTCTAACGGGCGGTGTTCAATTGTTACGGGAAGCCACACGCTTTGTGTGCGATACTTCAATTTTACCGAAATGTTCGAGAAGGTCTCTGCTGTACAGAACCAGGAGTCGTTTTTGATAACTAGCCTTTTTCAAGATATATGTTTTTTTCCCGCCTATTTCCCATTCATTTATGGCAGGACGCAGTTGCTGCTGCCGAGAGATGGCTCCACGTGCAGATGTCCGCCAAATCCTGGGAATGAAACGGGTGGCCAAATCCGTTTGGTCCATAAAGGTCAGCATCCGAAGGAATCACACACGTACTAGCACAGTGCTGGAGGCGAAGTTACCCATATCACCAGGCTCTACAAGAGGTACTTAGAAATACGAGCGCGTAACTTAAACAGGGACTTAGGAAGACAAGGACAAGCGAATTGTTCTTGTCTTCCTAAGTCCATGTTTAAGCTACGCGCTCGTATTTCTAAGTATAATGAATCGTCAACTCGCCCTATCAGCCATATTTCTACAAGAGGAACGCAGTGTGGGCGTATATAACCTCTACGTCGTTCCCGCACGAGAAAATTACGCGCCATTATATTTGTCAGCATGCGCTGGTCTTTGTTTAGCACAGCGGCCCAACGAAATGCTATCGGTGTCGTCGATCCCGGAGTCCGAAAGAAAAATAAAGGAAAGAAAGAAAGAAAAGAGAGCGGGCGCATTCTCGGCTTTCTCGAGTGCTAATCACACACGCCGCATGAGTCCCGAGGAACGAATGAGGAATCCCGCACTGTTGCGAGGTGAGGCAACCCAGCGACGTGCCAGGTCAGGCGTAGGCTCACGGAGAGCTTGCGAAGGGGTTGTGCCGTTGACCTTTCATTGCCCGACTGGAACTGTAGACGGGAACGTTATCGGGCGAAAGCATACGGCTGCCGGTGCCCAGACGAGAAGAACAAATCTCTCAACGCTGGCAAACTTGGCAAGGCCTGCGATAAGTCAGTGAACCTATTAGGCCAACGCGACATGGAAGACCCATCGTTACAAGAAGCCAGAAGTGAAAAGGATGGGTGCGCAGCGCTCGGTCGCCTATGCGAGGTCAACACGCGTGCGATATTCATGTCGTAGGGTTCATGTGATTAGTGCACGGTACACAGGTGTGGGCCTGGGATCACCTCGGGGCATTATATGACATCGGTGAAATACGCGCACGTTGAAGTTGGGCCACTTCAAGTCCGTTGCCGGGACCCCATGATGCGAAGAACATTTTTTTTCGTTCCCTGCACGCCGTTTATTTCCGCACTTATTATTTCCCATCTGCACGGTCGCCTTCACTGTGAGATGCAACAAAGTGCCTGGGATTGATGGGGGCACCCAGACTACTCGGCGGTTAGAAAAAAATGTAAGACCCACGCACCTTATGGAAGGTGCTAGTATTTATGAAACTAACTTTTCGTACATCTGCGTCGTAGTACAGTTTGGTAGCCGCCTATATTGCATGTATTGGGCTGTAGCTCTTAGTGGACTCTACTGTGCGTCATATGTAGCGAGTCAAAATACTTATAAACAACAAAGCGCAGTCTTAAACATGATACTATGCGCTCCTGGACTCCGAGCTGTTCATTGCTCTTCGCTTTCCTGCGGTTCCCATCTCCACGATGCATTTATAGCGCCGGAATGCGCAAAGCACATCTCTCGTCCACCCACCTGCCAAGCGAGAGCAACATCGGAGACCGAGGGAAAGGGAAGGCGATAAAGCGCGGCCCATCGGTGCATTAATTCTCGCTTCTGCTTCACTTCGCTCGTGCTGATGAGCCTGCTGTCGCGCCGTGTTCAGAACTCCGCAGAGAGAGCGCGTCGGCGGCTAATTGCATCACCGAGCGCCGGGGATAATGTCAGCGTGAATGGGCCACGCCAGCCGCGCCGGTTGCACGCTCGCTTTTCTGTCGCACTCGCGGCTGGGTTCGCCCACCGTGCCCTGTACTCCCCGGCTTCGGCCCCCGGCCACAGTACCGTCACCGCTTGCCCGCCCTGCGCCATTCTCGTCCCTTTCTTCATTACATCCCAGCGCAGTTCACGCCCCCTCGTGTTCTTCGGGCAGGGTCGTGGTACCGTACGTTGGCCCCTGAGGCAGCACACAGATTCTGTGCACAGGGTTCGACGAATCGTTTCCCGAATTTGCAGGATGGAAATCTTCGAGTACTCCGATGCCCAAGATCGTCAATGCGTGTCAGCTTTACGCGTAATAATAAATGAGCATCCTTATGCAAAAATTGCAGCTGAATGATTTGCGGAAGAGTAGAACATAAAGGAAACATAGAAAGGCACGTGAGATTGGAGTCGGGATGGGGAGCTCCTTCGGTTCACAACGGTAATGCCTCCTTCCTTTTCTATTAATTCGTTATTTCCATCCCTCAACTCGACTCACATTACACAGAGTAGCAAAGCGTACTGATTATTAAACGGCTGGTTGTTTCCATGCTGTCACGGTTCTGTGACACTGCACAGAACTGCTGCGGCGGTGCAAGAAAGACCAACGGCCATTCCGATTGACTGTGGATCTCGCTAAACGGCGCGATCTGTCTCTTCGTCTCCCGGCCACGTTGCCGAGAAGGTGGAGAGGCAGATCGGAGAGACAGACGCGTTGCCGTCAACGACCGCCGGGTCGGTGATCGAGAGGTATGTTGCAAGGGGGCTGAAGACAAGCGCTATGCCGTATTCCCTTATGAAAATGAGTCTTGAGTGTCTAGTGTCGACTAGGTGCGCTCCTAATGAGTCACTAGACAGACATTAGACACGCAAAGCCTAATGTCGTTTAACATTAAGTGTACATCGGAGAGTCAAATGACCATGTGCACTTTAATTTCTGGTGACTGAAGTGTTCAGACTTTCAGTTGCCGTTCCTAATGTCAAAACGCGCATCACAACAAAGAAGTTAAATAGCCTTAATCGCCACCGTAAAATCAGTTTATCACAATAGACAAGTTCGTCTTTCAGAGACTACAAGCAATAAACTATTTGTGTTGCAATGTACACAAATATCGTGTTTCAGTAGAATGCGTAAATATTTTACATATATCGCCCATGCACCGGCGATCGAAGAATTGCTGACGACCGCAGCAATGTTCATTATATTACCTGCCGTATAATAGAAGTAAGCATTTCCTTATTTTTAAAAGGCATGAGTCGATCACATATGCAAATATGAACAGATATGATCAAGTGACACTGCGAACACTCGCTCAGGGGCCCGTGTTGCCCATTTGTCCAGTAGAAATTAACGGAGGAGAGTGGGGATTACCCGCACGGCGTCGCGAAGGATTTTGGGGGGCGGAGAAGAATTGGAACTGTGGACAATGGGTGACGTACAGAAAAAAAGTTCGTTATTGTTGTGATAAAAATTAGGGACTGTTCTTATGCATGGTGCACTTACATATATGTCCAAAACAGAATGTTGTTGGTTGCAAAGATACGCGGACAAGCGTTTTTCCCAACCTCAAACTACTGTCTCTATCTCTCCTCGCTGTTGCAACGCTGGTCAGAAGCAGCCGACAAGCAAAGTTCGATTTGGCCCAACGTCGCGTACATCCTTCTCCCGCCCCGCCTCCTCGTAATGTCGTCTCCACGCGACTCTCTTCCGTTCTCCACGGCGTCAACTCCTCTCTCCCTTCACTCCTTCCTTGTCCCATTCACCTCCTCTGCGTGCAACGTTGGGTGTTGCCTATCACACCCTACCCATTCCCTCCTCCTATCATAATCCCTACCTCTTTCTATCCACGGGAGAGGGCAGTAACTTGACACAAAAAAGCGTTTCTTTTGACAAAACAAATGTATAGTTGTATAACAAAATCGAACAGCCATAACACATTCCCAACATGCACACACGGGTTAAAAAAAGCCATAAATACACTTTTTTTTTATGTACAGTGACAAATAAAAACAACAACATTGCTTTATTTTCTACGGAGCGCTGTTTGAAGAGAGGGTCAGCGCGCACCAAGGAGATATTTATATTTGTTTTGATTATGCAGCGTCATTTCGCGTTTTTGCACTTGTGAAAACGTCGCACCTTTTACGTGCACCTCACAGTCAAAATAGCGCCTTCGTCTTCAAGTGAGCGCTCGTCACCCTCCACCTTTCCCGACGACTCGCCTAGGGAGCTTCTGACGAATTTCACTAGCAAATGGCTGTATAAGCCTGAGACGGCCGCTCGAACAATGAAATGGCCGTCACATGAGGTACGGAAGGTTCACAAACCAAAACTAAATTCGAAACGCGCGCCGAACCGGACTATTTCGCGGAGCAGTACATGTGCAGTAGCTCCGCCCCCGTAGCCTTCCCTTCATTGCCAAGAAAAGTTGTCCTTGGGGGCGCTTTAGTTGTTTGACGGGTGCACGATGCGCGCGGTTTGTGTGTGTGTGTGCCATGCCGTGTTCTGCAATGCTTCGTTACCACGTTTATCGATTATGCACGTTGGTTACTTGATTCAATGTCAAGTGTACCTTCCAAGACGATCTAGGTCCTAGTCTCGTGACTGAAGGCGAGTGCGGACGTACAGCAGCCTTTTGACAAGACTGTCGCCGAGTGTACGGTACATTGTGGACTGTAAAGCTGAAGAGTGCACAGTGGATGCCTGATTTTGGTAAGTTCTAGAATATTTCTGAATTACACAGCTAGGTTACTTCATTACATGACGTCTTTTACGCAGGAACCGAGTGTGATCGTCTGGGCGGTGTGTTCACTCTGCGGGGATGATGGCCAGAGGAAGGATGATAGACAGGTATGTTTTACGCTATGCTCAATGCTTTCTGTGCACTTTATACGGTTGTATGAAGCACTCACTATGTGCGTTCACTACCTACAACTGCAACGGGTGGATGAAGGCGCGTTGCTTTGCGCGATACTCCGCTCGCTTCTGTAACGCAAGCGTTTCTTGTCATGGCGCTCTTCTTCCTTGGCTGTTTTTCGATTCCAAGAATGCCTGTCGCTCGGCCCGCCCGCTTCCCGCTGCTGCTTCTCTACTCGGGAACTGGTTGACCTTGGGGACGCCTGCGCGATGTATGTGTCGCAGGGAGGGCAACATTCGCCCTTTTGGGCGTAGGGGACCGGAGGGGGGAGGTGAGGTAGGAGGGAAGGACTGAGAGCATGGCTCTTTCCCGGAGAGGGGACGGGTCGCGACCGAGCAGAGAGAGAAAGTGGCCCGCTCTTGCATTCCGCCGCTCAGAAGCGATCGTAAACCGAAGGAAGAATAATTTGCAAGATTTTTTGTATGCGAGTTGTGATTCTGTAAATAAACTTCTTAGCGTCGTCGAAAGTTATTGAAATCGACTAGAGCTGTATACTGCACGAGATCATCGCCTGAAGCTACTTGTACGATGGCTTATCACTTCGGAAATAGAACTGCTTTAAACATAACGTTCATCGCCTAGCCTTCCTATGATGCAGGTACAAATGAAGTAACTTTTCAGGAAACTCAGTATAATTGGCATGTAGTACGCGGGGAGGAAGATATAAAAACACGCTGCGGCTGCACATGCGCGCGCGGTGCTCTTCAGTGGCGTGTGTTTGTGGCTTTCTCCGCGACTACTGCACCGCGCTTGTTTTTGTTAGAAGTTAGTTGCACTATGGTTAGGATTTTAATCTGACTGTGCAAGGTCGTTGCTACGAGAAACGAACTTGCGTTGGGTGAACCCACTTGAAGATAATACAAGTCAGTGAATTACGTTATATTCTGGTACTAACACCATGTGTACCAGTAATTTGAAAGAGCACAAGATGTATATAATTATCAATTCTAGACAAATATGCCAGTTGCGTTTGGCAAGGTGCCCTTTGTTGCAATATTTGTGTTTCAGAAAAATGATGTGAAATATTTTTTCCCGTCGTTATATTGTTTCCTGAAGCATACTGGTTTATATTAACAGAAGTTGTTGTAATGGTTAAGCAGCACTGTTCCAAGAGCTTTTTATCCACTGTGCTGGGGTGGCAAAAGCACACCTCAATTATGTGCTTATCTAAAGTTCATGTTTCTTTTGTGAGCTTTTCTTAAGGCAGCATGAAACTGAAAAAGCGCTCTTATTTGCAGGTTGTGCGACTAAGACGTAGCATTCATTGTGAGAGTGCTACTTTAATTTTATGAAGTAATTATTATGGGAAACAAATCTAAATTCTCATATGTAACTATGTGTGCAGAAGTTTAGAGGAAGGCTGACAAAAGTGGTTAACGGTTTTTTTTTTATGGCTTGCAGCACTACAAATTTAAACCGATATTCCAGGCATTGATTGGCTTTAACACGACTAGAATTACTTTCCTAAACGGCTCAAATTCATCATATAATACAATATGTAAAGCTCGGCATTATGGTGTGTGCACATGGGCCACACATACTCTTATTTTATCAATTTATGCATTTTATATTGTGTAGCAGAGCTGATGTAATTTCGTCATTTAAATGACCTATATCGTAATCTGCGTTCTCCAAACCACATAGTGTTTACTAAGTACATAAGTTCTGAAGTTCGGCTTGCAATGGCACCATTACAGTTGTCTGCCATGAGCCGTTGCTCAGGTATACTTGTTCTATAGCGCAATCTGAGTCCATCATTCAATGCCCTTGCTGGTATATAAACATAGACTTGCCTGAATACATTGTATGTATTGTGTGTGAGCTGTAAGGTCTGTGTGGTGCGCCAACTCATGAATGTTTTCTGGTATCCTTAACATATGTACCCGGTGATCTCACCTGTTCGTGGAACTGAAGCAGACGACAGCTTGCAGACGAAGATGGGAGCGTTTCTACTTGTGAGCCTGGTCGAGCTTATATTTTATGGTAGGC